>NW_026867470.1:598865-756365 GCF_020745735.1 Hemiscyllium ocellatum | reverse complement strand
AGCAGCACTAATCAGTAACCACTGACACTTAGAATATTTTTGAAGCAGTCGCCTTCGATGGGGGACTGTCCACTGAGTTCAGGCCAAATTTGGTGCATTTCCCGAGTCGGGAAGTGGTCCAAATGGTGATGGGGTTGAATCCGACAGCTCATACCGACCTTGAGGCTTCCAAGCCGGCTTGCCCTGCCGGATTTGACCCGGCGGTTAGAAAATCTTTCAGTCAGTACAAATCAGTAACCAGCGACACTTAGAATTTTTTGAAGCAGTACAAATCAGTAACCAGCGACTCTTAGAATATTTTTGAGTCAGTAGAAGTCAGTAACCAAGTGCATTTTTGAATTGGTTACTGACTTCTCCGTTGAAGTTGGGGCTGTGGTTGGCTTCAGTTAGTGGTGGGAGCTTAATTTTCGCCGAGGGGAGCGTGTCCCGGTAGTGTCTCCGAGGAAGTGGTACCTTTTGAAGGGGGTGTTTCTGAATTTGAGCCCTTTTTGAGTGGCATTGCCGGATGGGTTTTGTCTTGAAGGCTTCCAAATCGGGTAGCTCAGCCGGATTTGACCCGGAGGTTCTACCGACTGTCACGCCTTCGAGGGAGGACTGTTGTCTAAGTTCAGGCCAAATTTCGTGAATTTCCTAAGTCGGGAAGTGGTCCAAACGGGTTTGGGAGTGCACCTGACTGCTCATACCGACTTTGAGGCTTCGGGGCCGGGTAGCACAGTCGGATTTGACCCGGCGGATCTGCCGAATGCCTGGCCTTCGAGGGGGGACTGCCCTCTGAGATCAGGCCGAATTTGGTGAATTTCCTATGTCGGGAAGTGGTCCAAATGGTGATGGGGTTGAATCTGACAGCTCATACCAACCTTGAGGCTTCGGGGCCGGCTGGCCCGGCCGGATTTGACCCGGCGGTTAGAAAATTTTTCAGTCAGTACAAATCAGTAACCACTGACACATAGAATATTTTCGAAGCAGTACAAATCAGTAACCGACACTTAGAATATTTTTGAAGCAGTACAAATCAGTAACCACTGACACTTAGAATATTTTTCAATCAGCACAAATCAGTAACCAGCGACACTTAGAATATTTTTGAAGCAGTACAAATCAGTAACCACTGACACTTCGAATATTTTTGAAGCAGTACAAATCAGTAACCAGCGACACTTAGAATATTTTTGAAGCAGTACAAATCAGTAACCAACGACACTTAGAATATTTTTGAATCAGTACAAATCAGTAACCACTGACACTTAGAATATTTTTGAAGCTGTACAAATCAGTAACCAGCGACACTTAGAATATTTTTGAAGCAGTACAAATCAGTAACCACTGACACTTAGAATATTTTTGAAGCAGTACAAATCAGTAACCAGCGACACTTAAAATATTTTTGAGTCAGTAGAAGTCAGTAACCAAGTGCATTTTTGAATTGGTTATGACTTCTCTGTTGAAGTTGGGGCTGCGGTTGGCTTCAGTTCGTGGTGGGGGCTTAATTTTCGCCGAGGGGAGCGTGTCCCAGTAGTGTCTCTGAGGAAGTGGTACCTTTTGAAGGGGGTGTTTCTGAATTTGAGTGGCATTGCCGGATGGGTTTTGTCTTGAAGGCTTCCAAATCGGGTAGCTCAGCCGGATTTGACCCGGCGGTTCTGCCGACTTTCACGCCTTCGAGGGGGGACTGTCCTCTACGTTCAGGCCGAATTTGGTTAATTTCCTAAGTCGGGAAGTGGTCCAAACGTGGATGGGACTGCACCTGACAGCTCATAACGACTTTGAGGCTTCCATGCCGGATAGCTCAGCCGGATTTGACCCCGCGGTTTTGGCGACTGTCACGCCTTCGAGGGGGGACTGTCCTCTACGTTCAGGCCGAATTTCGTGAATTTCCTAAGTCGGGAAGTGGTCCAAACGTGGATGGGAGTGCACCTGACAGCTCATACCGACTTTGAGGCTTCCATGCCGGGTAGCTCAGCCGGATTTGACCCGGCGGTTTTGACGACTGTCACGCCTTCGAGGGGGGACTGTCCTCTACGTTCAGGCCGAATTTCGTGAATTTCCTAAGTCAGGACGTGGTCCAAACGGGGATGGGAGTGAACCTGACTGCTCATACCGACGTTGAGGCTTCCAAGCCGGGTAGCTCAGCCGGATTTGACCCGGCGGTTCTGCCGACTGTCACGCCTTCGAGGGGGGACTGTCCTCTGAGTTCAGGCCGAATTTGGTGAATTTCCTAAGTCGGGAAGTGGTCCAAACGGGGATGGGAGTGAACCTGACAGCTCATACCGACTTTGAGGCTTCCAAGCCGGGTAGCTCTGCCGGATTTGACCCGGCGGTTTTGACGACTTCCACGCCTTCGAGGGGGGACTGACCTCTGAGTTCAGGCCTAATTTGGTGCATTTCCCGAGTCGGGAAGTGGTCTCTGTCACAATGGGGGCAAGTGTCTGAAGAGGTAAAGTGAGTAACCAGCACAGCTTAGGGAAGGGTTCCAAAGTTCTCAACAATGTGAATTCGGTTACCAGGAAAGCTTAGGAAAGTTGTCTGACTGTCCCAAACGAGTGAACTGCAAAACTTAGGGAACATGCCCGAAGATGCTTAAAAGTGTGAAATCAGTAAGCAGGAAAGCATAGGAAAGTGCCTGAAAGTGCTAAATGAGTAACATGAAAAACGTAGAAAAATGCACGAAAATGTTTAAAAGTGTGAACTCAGTAACCAGCAAAACTTAGTAAAACGTTGGAAAAGCAGAAATCAGTAACCAGAAAAACTTAGAAAAATGTTTGAAAATGAGAAATGAGTAACTAGAAAAACTTAGAAAAATGTTTGAAAATGAGAAATGAGTAACCAAGAAAACTTAGAAAAATGCCCAAAAAGAAGAAATCAGTAACCAGAAAAACTTAGAAAAATGTCTGAAAATGAGAAATGAGTAACCAAGAAAACTTAGAAAAATGCCCAAAAAGAAGAAATCAGTAACCAGAAAAACTTAGAAAAATTTTCGGCCAAGTGTGAAAAATATTCTAAGTGTCAGCGGAGGAAAATGCCGAAGCATCGGGAAAGATTCAAAAACTCATGCCGAACATGAGTTCCGAAGTGCCGGAGGAACTGGGCGAATTGAGCCCGGCGGTTGGCCAGCTGTCGTTTTGAGTCTGCAGCCCGAAAACTTTAACTTTGTCTGCCGCGGAAGTCGGGACCGGGAAAAATCCAAACGGTTTTGCCGGGTTCGAGTTCCAGAGCGAAGCAGTCGAATTTGAAATTCAGACCCATTCAGTGCCACTTGACATTGTGACACAGTGAGGTTGGCGGGGTACCCGGAGATTTTTGGGAACACGATTTTTAGAACAAAATGGCGGCGCGGGACCACTTTGAAAGGCATCCGAAAAACGGTTCCGCGGGCAGAGCACTTGAATGACAGGCCTGTGTGCATGCCCAAGAGCTCTCGGAAGTCTAATTTTTGACACTTTGTCAAATTTTCGACAGACTTACCCAACTCTTGCTGCCTGTTCTAAGAATCAGAGAGGCCTGTGCGGCGGTCTCTTGACACTTTGGAGGGCGGGCAAACCCCACGTTGACTCCGGCCGTCCCTCCAAAAGGCACTTGCTATGGCGGAAAGGATTGCAAGTAGCCAAGTTCCCGTGGGGGCGGCCAGGAAGGGTGCAGGCTGGCCCTTGCCTGAGCATTCCCAAAATCCTCTTATGGTGAGAGCAGACCTCGCACGCCGCACTACCGGCTCTGGGAGTGGTTGGCCGCTATTGTACATAGTCCGGTCCTTCCTCTGCCACCCGACGGTGCTCGTCACCCAGGTTTGGGGAACACGATACTTAGAACATGTTGGCGGCTCGGGACCTGCAGGGGAAAGGGGCCCCGTGGTGCTGAGCACATCGACCTCGGGTCTCAGTGCAAGCCGGAGAGTTCGCGGAAGTCTTAAAAGTTTTTGACATCTGCTCAAATCTTTGACAGGCTTGCCTGACTCTTTCCGTCCGTTCTAAGAATCAGTCGGAGGCCGGGACGGGGACGGTCTCTTGACACACGGAGGGGTGGCTTCCCTCCTCAGGCGCTTGTGTCGAAAATGAAGGCGAGAGATGCAAGCGTCCTGGTTCCCTGGGTGCTGCCAGCAAGGTTGCAGGGTGACCCTTGCCTGAGCACTCCCAAAAGCCTCTTAAGCTGAGAGCAGACGCCGCACAGCCGGCTCTGGGAGTGGTTGGCTGCTATTTTACATAGTCCGGTCCTTCCTCTGCCACCCGGCAAGTGCGATGGCTCTGCCTCCCTGCGGTGCCCGTCACCCAGGTTTGGGGAACACGATACTAAGAACATGTTGGCGGCTCGGGACCTGCAGGCGAAAGGGGCCCCGTGGTGCTGAGCACATCAACATCGCGTCTCAGTGCAAGCCGGAGAGTTCGCGGAAGTCTAAAGCTTTTGACATACGCTCAAAGCTTTGACTGGCTTGCCCGACTCTTTCCGTCAGTTCTAAGAATCAGTCAGAGGCCGGTGCGGAGGTCTCTTGACACAAGGGGAGGGGTGGTGTCCCTCCTCCTGGGTGGTGATGGGGTTGAATCTGACAGCTCAAAAATATTCTAAGTGTCTTTGGTTACTGCTGGCCCGGCCGGATTTGACCCGGCGGTTAGAAAATTTTTCTGTCAGTACAAATCAGTAACCAGCGACACTTAGAATATTTTTGTCGCAGTACAAATCAGTAACCACTGAAAGTTAGAATATTTGTGAATCAGTACAAATCAAAAATATTCCAGCGACACTTAGAATATTTGTCAGTCAGTACAAATCAGTAACCACTGACACTTAGAAAATTTTTGAAGCAGTACAAATCAGTGAACAGCAACACTTGGAATAAGTGCCAGTGGTTACTGATTTGTACTGACTGAAAAATATTCTAAACGTCGCTGGTTACTGATTTGTACTGACTGAAAAATATTCCAAGTGTCGCTGGTTACTGATTTGTACGGATTCAAAAATATTCTAATTGTCGCTGGTTACTGATTTGTACTGATTCAAAAATATTCAAAGTGTCAGTGCATACTGATTTGTACTGACTGAAAAAATTCTAAGTGTCGCTGGTTACTGATTTGTACTGATTCAAAAATATTCTAAGTGTCAGTGGTTACTGATTTGTACAGCTTCAAAAATATTCCAAGTGTCGCTGGTTACTGATTTGTACTACTTCAAAATTATTCTAAGTGTCAGTTGTTACTGATTTGTACTGCTTCTAAAATATTCTAAGTGCCAGTGGTTACTGATTTGTACTGACTGAAAAATATTCTAAACGTCGCTGGTTACTGATTCGTACTGACTGAAAAATATTCTAAGTGTCAGTGGTTACTGATTTGTACTGACTGAAAAATATTCGAAGTGTCGCTGGTTACTGATTTGTATGATTCAAAAATATTCTAATTGTCGCTGGTTTCTGATTTGTACTGATTCAAAAATATTCCAAGTGTCGCTGGTTACTGATTTGTATTGACTGAAAAATATTCTAAGTGTCCGTGGTTACTGATTTGTACTGATTCAAAAATGTTTCAAGTGTCGCTGATTACTGATTTGTACTGACTGAAAAATATTCTAAGTGTCGCTGGTTACTGTTTTGTACTGATTCAAAAATATTCCAAGTGTCAGTGGTTACTGATTTGTACTGATTCAAAAATATTCAAAGTGTCGTGGTTACTGATTTGTACTGACTGAAAAAATTCTAAGTGTCGCTGGTTACGGATTTGTACTGCTTCAAAAATATTCCAAGTGTCGCTGGTTACTGATTTGTATTGACTGAAAAATATTCTAAGAGTCCGTGGTTACTGATTTGTACTGATTCAAAAATATTCTAAGTGTCAGTGGTTACTGATTTATACTGCTTCAAAAATATTCTAAGTGTCGCTGGTTACTGATTTGTACTGATTCAAAAATATTCTAAGTGTCAGGGGTTACTGATTTGTACTGCTTCTAAAATATTCTAAGTGCCAGTGGTTAATGATTTGTACTGACTGAAAAATATTCTAAGTGTCAGTGGTTACTGATTCGTACTGACTGAAAAATATTCCAAGTGTCAGTGGTTACTGATTTGTAATGATTCAAAAATATTCAAAGTGTCGCTGGTTACTGATTTGTACTACTTCAAAAGTATTCTAAGCGTCAGTGGTTACTGATTTGTACTGCTTCAAAAATATTCTAAGTGACAGTGGTTACTGATTTGTACTGACTGAAAAATATTCTAAGTGTCGCTGGTTACTGATTTGTACTACTTCAAAAATATTCTAATTGTCGCTGGTTACTGATTTGTACTACTTCAAAAGTATTCTAAGTGTCGCTGGTCACTGATTTGTACTGACTGAAAAATATTCTAAGTGTCGCTGGTTGCTGATTTGTACTGCTTCAAAAATATTCTAAGTGTCAGTGGTTACTGATGTGTACTGCTTCAAAAATATTCAAGTGTCAGTGGTTACTGATTTGTACTGACTGAAAAATATTCTAAGTGTCGCTGGTAACTGATTTGTACTGACTTCAAAAATATTCTAAGTGTCGCTGGTAACTGATTTGTACTGCTTCAAAAATATTCCAAGTGTCAGTGGTTACTGATTTGTACTGATTCAAAAAAATTCCAAGTGTCGCTGGTTACTGATTTGTACTGACTGAAAAATATTCGAAGTGTCGCTGGTTACTGATTTGTACGGATTCAAAAATATTCTAATTGTCGCTGGTTACTGATTTGTACTGACTGAAAAATATTCTAAGTGTCGCTGGTTACTGATCTGTACTGACTCAAAAATATTCTAATTGTCGCTGGTTACTGATTTGTACCACTTCAAAAATATTCCAAGTGTCAGTGGTTACTGATTTGTACTGATTCAAAAATATTCCAACTGTCAGTGGTTACTGATTTGTACTGACTGAAAAATATTCTAAACGTCGCTGGTTACTGATTCGGACTGACTGAAAAATATTCCAAGTGTCAGTGATTACTGATTTGTACTGCTTCAAAAATATTCTAAGTGTCAGTGGTTACTGATTTGTACTGATTCAAAAATATTTCAAGTGTCGCTGATTACTGATTTGTACTGACTGAAAAATATTCTAAACGTCGCTGGTTACTGATTCGTACTGACTGAAAAATATTCCAAGTGTCAGTGGTTACTGATTTGTCCTGATTCAAAAATATTCCAAGTGTCGCTGGTTGCTGATTTGTACTGACTGAAAAATATTCTGAGTGTCGCTGGTTACTGATTTGTACTGCTTCAAAAATATTCTAAGCATCAGTGGTTACTGATTTGTACTGCTTCAAAAATATTCTAAGTGTCGCTGGTTACTGATTTGAATTGATACAAAAATATCCTAATTGTCGCTGGTTACTGATTTGTACTACTTCAAAAACATTCCAAGTATCAGTGGTTACTGATTTGTACTGATTCAAAAATATTCCAACTGTCGCTGGTTACTGATTTGAACTGCTTCAAAAATATTCTAAGTGTCAGTGGTTACTGATTTGTACTACTTCAAAAGTATTCTAAGCGTCAGTGGTTACTGATTTGTACTGCTTCAAAAATATTCTAAGTGACAGTGGTTACTGATTTGTACTGACTGAAAAATATTCTAAGTGTCGCTGGTTACTGATTTGTACTACTTCAAAAATATTCTAATTGTCGCTGGTTACTGATTTGTACTACTTCAAACGTATTCTAAGTGTCGCTGGTCACTGATTTGTACTGACTGAAAAATATTCTAAGTGTCGCTGGTTGCTGATTTGTACTGCTTCAAAAATATTCTAAGTGTCAGTGGTTACTGATTTGTACTGACTGAAAAATATTCTAAGTGTCGCTGGTAACTGATTTGTACTGCTTCAAAAATATTCCAAGTGTCAGTGGTTACTGATTTGTACTGATTCAAAAATATTCCAAGTGTCGCTGGTTACTGATTTGTACTGACTGAAAAATATTCGAAGTGTCGCTGGTTACTGATTTGTACGGATTCAAAAATATTCTAATTGTCGCTGGTTACTGATTTGTACTACTTCAAAAGTATTCTAAGTGTCGCTGGTCACTGATTTGTACTGACTGAAAAATATTCGAAGTGTCGCTGGTTACTGATTTGTACGGATTCAAAAATATTCTAATTGTCGCTGGTTACTGATTTGTACTGACTGAAAAATATTCTAAGTGTCGCTGGTTACTGATCTGTACTGACTCAAAAATATTCTAATTGTCGCTGGTTACTGATTTGTACCACTTCAAAAATATTCCAAGTGTCAGTGGTTACTGATTTGTACTGATTCAAAAATATTCCAACTGTCGCTGGTTACTGATTTGTACTGCTTCAAAAATATTCTAAGTGTCAGTGGTTACTGATTTGTACTGACTGAAAAATATTCTAAACGTCGCTGGTTACTGATTTGTACTGACTGAAAAATATTCCAAGTGTCGCTGGTTACTGATTTGTACGGATTCAAAAATATTCTAATTGTCGCTGGTTACTGATTTGTACTGATTCAAAAATATTCAAAGTGTCAGTGCATACTGATTTGTACTGACTGAAAAAATTCTAAGTGTCGCTGGTTACTGATTTGTACTGATTCAAAAATATTCTAAGTGTCAGTGGTTACTGATTTGTACAGCTTCAAAAATATTCCAAGTGTCGCTGGTTACTGATTTGTACTACTTCAAAATTATTCTAAGTGTCAGTTGTTACTGATTTGTACTGCTTCTAAAATATTCTAAGTGCCAGTGGTTACTGATTTGTACTGACTGAAAAATATTCTAAACGTCGCTGGTTACTGATTCGTACTGACTGAAAAATATTCTAAGTGTCAGTGGTTACTGATTTGTACTGACTGAAAAATATTCGAAGTGTCGCTGGTTACTGATTTGTATGGATTCAAAAATATTCTAATTGTCGCTGGTTTCTGATTTGAACTGATTCAAAAATATTCCAAGTGTCGCTGGTTACTGATTTGTATTGACTGAAAAATATTCTAAGTGTCCGTGGTTACTGATTTGTACTGATTCAAAAATGTTTCAAGTGTCGCTGATTACTGATTTGTACTGACTGAAAAATATTCTAAGTGTCGCTGGTTACTGTTTTGTACTGATTCAAAAATATTCCAAGTGTCAGTGGTTACTAATTTGTACTGATTCAAAAATATTCAAAGTGTCAGTGCATACTGATTTGTACTGACTGAAAAATATTCTAACGTCGCTGGTTACTGATTCGGACTGACTGAAAAATATTCCAAGTGTCAGTGGTTACTGATTCAAAAATATTCCAAGTGTCGTTGTTTACTGATTTGTACTGCTTCAAAAATATTCCAAGTGTCGCTGTTTACTGATTTGTACTGACTGAAAAATATTCTAAACGTCGCTAGTTACTGATTCGTACTGACTGAAAAATATTCCAAGTGGTGGTGATTACTGATTTGTACTGCTTCAAAAATATTCTAAGTGTCAGAGGTTACTGATTTGTACTGACTGAAAAATATTCTAAGTGTCGCTGGTTGCTGATTTGTACTGACTGAAAAATATTCTGAGTGTCGCTGGTAACTGATTTGTACTGCTTCAAAAATATTCTATGTGTCGCTGGTAACTGATTTGTACTGCTTCAAAAGTATTCCAAGTGGCAGTGGTTAGTGATTTGTACTGATTCAAAAATATTCCAAGTGTCGCTGTTTACTGATTTGTACGGATTCAAAAATATTCTAAGTGTCAGTGGTTACTGATTTGTACTGATTCAAAAATATTCCAAGTGTCGCTGGTTACTGATTTGTATTGACTGAAAAATATTCGAAGTGTCAGTGGTTACTGATTTGTACTGATTCAAAAATATTTCAAGTGTCGCTGATTACTGATTTGTACTACTTCAAAATTATTCTAAGTGTCAGGGGTTACTGATTTGTATTGCTTCTAAAATATTCTAAGTGCCAGTGGTTACTGATTTGTACTGATTCAAAAATATTCCAAGTGTCGCTGGTTACTGATTTGTATTGACTGAAAAATATTCTAAACGTCGCTAGTTACTGATTCGTACTGACTGAAAAATATTCCAAGTGGTGGTGATTACTGATTTGTACTGCTTCAAAAATATTCTAAGTGTCAGAGGTTACTGATTTGTACTGACTGAAAAATATTCTAAGTGTCGCTGGTTGCTGATTTGTACTGACTGAAAAATATTCTGAGTGTCGCTGGTAACTGATTTGTACTGCTTCAAAAATATTCTAAGTGTCAGTGGTTACTGATGTGTACTGCTTCAAAAATATTCTAACTGTCAGTGGTTACTGATTTGTACTGACTGAAAAATATTCTAAGTGTCGCTGGTAACTGATTTGTACTGCTTCAAAAATATTCTCTGTGTCGCTGGTAACTGATTTGTACTGCTTCAAAAGTATTCCAAGTGTCAGTGGTTACTGATTTGTACTGATTCAAAAATATTCCAAGTGTCGCTGTTTACTGATTTGTACTGACTGAAAAATATTCTAAACGTCGCTGGTTACTGATTCGTACTGACTGAAAAATATTCCAAGTGTCAGTGGTTACTGATTTGTACTGCTTCAAAAATATTCTAAGCGTCAGTGGTTACTGATTTGTACTGATTCAAAAATATTCCAAGTGTCGCTGGTTACTGATTTGTACTGACTGAAAAATATTCCAAGTGTCGCTGGTTACTGATTTGTACGGATTCAAAAATATTCTAATTGTCGCTGGTTACTGATTTGTACTGACTGAAAAATATTCTAAGTGTCGCTGGTTACTGATCTGTACTGACTCAAAAATATTCTAATTGTCGCTGGTTACTGATTTGTACCACTTCAAAAATATTCCAAGTGTCAGTGGTTACTGATTTGTACTGATTCAAAAATATTCCAACTGTCGCTGGTTACTGATTTGTACTGCTTCAAAAATATTCTAAGTGTCAGTGGTTACTGATTTGTACTGACTGAAAAATATTCTAAACGTCGCTGGTTACTGATTCGGACTGACTGAAAAATATTCCAAGTGTCAGTGATTACTGATTTGTACTGCTTCAAAAATATTCTAAGTGTCAGTGGTTACTGATTTGTACTGCTTCAAAAATATTCTAAGTGTCAGTGGTTACTGATTTGTACTGATTCAAAAATATTTCAAGTGTCGCTGATTACTGATTTGTACTGACTGAAAAATATTCTAAACGTCGCTGGTTACTGATTCGTACTGACTGAAAAATATTCCAAGTGTCAGTGGTTACTGATGTGTACTGCTTCAAAAATATTCTAAGTGTCGCTGGTTGCTGATTTGTACTGACTGAAAAATATTCTGAGTGTCGCTGGTTACTGATTTGTACTGCTTCAAAAATATTCTAAGCATCAGTGGTTACTGATTTGTACTGCTTCAAAAATATTCTAAGTGTCGCTGGTTACTGATTTGTACTGATACAAAAATATTCTAATTGTCGCTGGTTACTGATTTGTACTACTTCAAAAACATTCCAAGTGTCAGTGGTTACTGATTTGTACTGATTCAAAAATATTCCAACTGTCGCTGGTTACTGATTTGTACTGCTTCAAAAATATTCTAAGTGTCAGTGGTTACTAATTTGTACTGATTCAAAAATATTCCAAGTGTCGCTGGTTACTGATTTGTATTGACTGAAAAATATTCTAAGTGTCGCTGGTTACTGATTTGTACTGCTTCAAAAATATTCTAAGCGTCAGTGGTTACTGATTTGTACTGCTTCAAAAATATTCTAAGTGTCAGTGGTTACTGAATTGTACTGACTGAAAAATATTCCAAGTGTCGCTGGTTACTGATTTTTACTGATTCAAAAACATTCTAAGTGTCGCTGGTTACTGATTTGTACTGACTCAAAAATATTCTAATTGTCGCTGGTTATTGATTTGTACTACTTCAAAAATATTCTAAGTGTCAGTGGTTACTGATTTGTACAGATTCAAAAATATTCCAAGTGTCGCTGGTTACTGATTTGTACTGCTTCAAAAATATTCTAAGGGTCAGTCGTTACTGATTTGTACTGCTTCAAAAATATTCCAAGTGTCAGTGGTTACTGATTTGTACTGATTCAAAAATATTTCAAGTGTCGCTGATTACTGATTTGTACTGACTGAAAAATATTCTAAGTGTCAGTGGTTACTGATTTGTACTGATTCAAAAATATTCTAAGCGTCAGTGGTTACTGACTTGTACTGATTCAAAAATATTCCAAGTGTCGCTGTTTACTGATCAGTACTGACTGAAAAATATTCTAAACGTCGCTGGTTACTGATTCGTACTGACTGAAAAATATTCCAAGTGGTGGTGATTACTGATTTGTACTGCTTCAAAAATATTCTAAGTGTCAGAGGTTACTGATTTGTACTGACTGAAAAATATTCTAAGTGTCGCTGGTTGCTGATTTGTACTGACTGAAAAATATTCTGGGTGTCGCTGGTAACTGATTTGTACTGCTTCAAAAATATTCTATGTATCGCTGGTAACTGATTTGTACTGCTTCAAAAGTATTCCAAGTGTCAGTGGTTAGTGATTTGTACTGATTCAAAAATATTCCAAGTGTCGCTGTTTACTGATTTGTACGGATTCAAAAATATTCTAAGTGTCAGTGGTTACTGATTTGTACTGATTCAAAAATATTCCAACTGTCGCTGGTTACTGATTTGTATTGACTGAAAAATATTCTAAGTGTCAGTGGTTACTGATTTGTACTGATTCAAAAATATTCCAAGTGTCGCTGGTTACTGATTTGTATTGACTGAAAAATATTCGAAGTGTCAGTGGTTACTGATTTGTACTGATTCAAAAATATTTCAAGTGTCGCTGATTACTGATTTGTACTACTTCAAAATTATTCTAAGTGTCAGGGGTTACTGATTTGTATTGCTTCTAAAATATTCTAAGTGCCAGTGGTTACTGATTTGTACTGATTCAAAAATATTCCAAGTGTCGCTGGTTACTGATTTGTATTGACTGAAAAATATTCTAAACGTCGCTAGTTACTGATTCGTACTGACTGAAAAATATTCCAAGTGGTGGTGATTACTGATTTGTACTGCTTCAAAAATATTCTAAGTGTCAGAGGTTACTGATTTGTACTGACTGAAAAATATTCTAAGTGTCGCTGGTTGCTGATTTGTACTGACTGAAAAATATTCTGAGTGTCGCTGGTAACTGATTTGTACTGCTTCAAAAATATTCTATGTGTCGCTGGTAACTGATTTGTACTGCTTCAAAAGTATTCCAAGTGGCAGTGGTTACTGATTTGTACTGATTCAAAAATATTTCAAGTGTCGCTGATTACTGATTTGTACTGACTGAAAAATATTCCAAGTGGTGGTGATTACTGATTTGTACTGCTTCAAAAATATTCTAAGTGTCAGAGGTTACTGATTTGTACTGACTGAAAAATATTCTAAACGTCGCTGGTTACTGATTCGGACTGACTGAAAAATATTCCAAGTGTCAGTGATTACTGATTTGTACTGCTTCAAAAATATTCTAAGTGTCAGTGGTTAGTGATTTGTACTGATTCAAAAATATTCCAAGTGTCGCTGTGTACTGATTTGTACGGATTCAAAAATATTCTAAGCGTCAGTGGTTACTGACTTGTACTGATTCAAAAATATTCCAAGTGTCGCTGTTTACTGATTTGTACTGACTGAAAAATATTCTAAACGTCGCTGGTTACTGATTCGTACTGACTGAAAAATATTCCAAGTGTCAGTGGTTACTGATGTGTACTGCTTCAAAAATATTCTAACTGTCAGTGGTTACTGATTTGTACTGCTTCAAAAATATTCTAAGTGTCAGTGGTTACTGATTTGTACTGACTGAAAAATATTCTAAGTGTCGCTGGTAACTGATTTGTACTGCTTCAAAAATATTCTATGTGTCGCTGGTAACTGATTTGTACTGCTTCAAAAGTATTCCAAGTGTCAGTGGTTACTGATTTGTACTGACTGAAAAATATTCTAAACGTCGCTGGTTACTGATTCGGACTGACTGAAAAATATTCCAAGTGTCAGTGATTACTGATTTGTACTGCTTCAAAAATATTCTAAGTGTCGCTGATTACTGATTTGTACTGACTGAAAAATATTCTAAGTGTCAGTGGTTACTGATTTGTACTGATTCAAAAATATTTCAAGCGTCGCTGATTACTGATTTGTACTGACTGAAAAATATTCTAAACGTCGCTGGTTACTGATTCGTACTGACTGAAAAATATTCCAAGTGCCAGAGGTTACTGATTTGTACTGCTTCAAAAATATTCTAAGTGTCGCTGGTTGCTGATTTGTACTGACTGAAAAATATTCTGAGTGTCGCTGGTTACTGATTTGTACTGCTTCAAAAATATTCTAAGCATCAGTGGTTACTGATTTGTACTCCTTCAAAAATATTCTAAGTTTCGCTGTTTACTGATTTGTACGGATTCAAAAATATTCTAAGTGTCAGTGGTTACTGATTTGTACTGATTCAAAAATATTCCAACTGTCGCTGGTTACTGATTTGTATTGACTGAAAAATATTCTAAGTGTCAGTGGTTACTGATTTGTACTGATTCAAAAATATTCCAAGTGTCGCTGGTTACTGATTTGTATTGACTGAAAAATATTCGAAGTGTCAGTGGTTACTGATTTGTACTGATTCAAAAATATTTCAAGTGTCGCTGATTACTGATTTGTACTACTTCAAAATTATTCTAAGTGTCAGGGGTTACTGATTTGTATTGCTTCTAAAATATTCTAAGTGCCAGTGGTTACTGATTTGTACTGATTCAAAAATATTCCAAGTGTCGCTGGTTACTGATTTGTATTGACTGAAAAATATTCTAAACGTCGCTAGTTACTGATTCGTACTGACTGAAAAATATTCCAAGTGGTGGTGATTACTGATTTGTACTGCTTCAAAAATATTCTAAGTGTCAGAGGTTACTGATTTGTACTGACTGAAAAATATTCTAAGTGTCGCTGGTTGCTGATTTGTACTGACTGAAAAATATTCTGAGTGTCGCTGGTAACTGATTTGTACTGCTTCAAAAATATTCTATGTGTCGCTGGTAACTGATTTGTACTGCTTCAAAAGTATTCCAAGTGGCAGTGGTTACTGATTTGTACTGATTCAAAAATATTTCAAGTGTCGCTGATTACTGATTTGTACTGACTGAAAAATATTCCAAGTGGTGGTGATTACTGATTTGTACTGCTTCAAAAATATTCTAAGTGTCAGAGGTTACTGATTTGTACTGACTGAAAAATATTCTAAACGTCGCTGGTTACTGATTCGGACTGACTGAAAAATATTCCAAGTGTCAGTGATTACTGATTTGTACTGCTTCAAAAATATTCTAAGTGTCAGTGGTTAGTGATTTGTACTGATTCAAAAATATTCCAAGTGTCGCTGTTTACTGATTTGTACGGATTCAAAAATATTCTAAGCGTCAGTGGTTACTGACTTGTACTGATTCAAAAATATTCCAAGTGTCGCTGTTTACTGATTTGTACTGACTGAAAAATATTCTAAACGTCGCTGGTTACTGATTCGTACTGACTGAAAAATATTCCAAGTGTCAGTGGTTACTGATGTGTACTGCTTCAAAAATATTCTAACTGTCAGTGGTTACTGATTTGTACTGCTTCAAAAATATTCTAAGTGTCAGTGGTTACTGATTTGTACTGACTGAAAAATATTCTAAGTGTCGCTGGTAACTGATTTGTACTGCTTCAAAAATATTCTATGTGTCGCTGGTAACTGATTTGTACTGCTTCAAAAGTATTCCAAGTGTCAGTGGTTACTGATTTGTACTGACTGAAAAATATTCTAAACGTCGCTGGTTACTGATTCGGACTGACTGAAAAATATTCCAAGTGTCAGTGATTACTGATTTGTACTGCTTCAAAAATATTCTAAGTGTCGCTGATTACTGATTTGTACTGACTGAAAAATATTCTAAGTGTCAGTGGTTACTGATTTGTACTGATTCAAAAATATTTCAAGCGTCGCTGATTACTGATTTGTACTGACTGAAAAATATTCTAAACGTCGCTGGTTACTGATTCGTACTGACTGAAAAATATTCCAAGTGCCAGAGGTTACTGATTTGTACTGCTTCAAAAATATTCTAAGTGTCGCTGGTTGCTGATTTGTACTGACTGAAAAATATTCTGAGTGTCGCTGGTTACTGATTTGTACTGCTTCAAAAATATTCTAAGCATCAGTGGTTACTGATTTGTACTCCTTCAAAAATATTCTAAGTTTCGCTGGTTACTGATTTGTACTGATACAAAAATATTCTAATTGTCGCTGGTTACTGATTTGTACTACTTCAAAAACATTCCAAGTGTCAGTGGTTACTGATTTGTACTGATTCAAAAATATTCCAACTGTCGCTGGTTACTGATTTGTACTGCTTCAAAAATATTCTAAGTGTCAGTGGTTACTAATTTGTACTGATTCAAAAATATTCCAAGTGTCGCTGGTTACTGATTTGTATTGACTGAAAAATATTCTAAGTGTCGCTGGTTACTGATTTGTACTGCTTCAAAAATATTCTAAGCGTCAGTGGTTACTGATTTGTACTGCTTCAAAAATATTCTAAGAGTCAGTGGTTACTGAATTGTACTGACTGAAAAATATTCCAAGTGTCGCTGGTTACTGATTTTTACTGATTCAAAAACATTCTAAGTGTCGCTGGTTACTGATTTGTACTGACTCAAAAATATTCTAATTGTCGCTGGATATTGATTTGTACTACTTCAAAAATATTCTAAGTGTCAGTGGTTACTGATTTGTACAGATTCAAAAATATTCCAAGTGTCGCTGGTTACTGATTTGTCCTGCTTCAAAAATATTCTAAGTGTCAGTCGTTACTGATTTGTACTGCTTCAAAAATATTCTAAATGTCAGTGGTTACTGATTTGTACTGCTTCAAAAATATTTCAAGTGTCGCTGGTTACTGATTAGTACTGCTTCAAAAATATTCTAAATGTCAGTGGTTACTGATTTGTACTGCTTCAAAAATATTCCAAGTGTCAGTGGTTACTGATTTGTACTGACTGAAAAATATTCTAAGTGTCGCTGGTTACTGATTTGTACTGATTCAAAAATATTCTAATTGTCGCTGGTTACTGATTTGTACTGCTTCAAAAATATTCTAAGTGTCAGTGGTTACTGATTTGTGCTGCTTCAAAAATATTCTAAGTGTCGCTGGTTACTGATTTGTACTACTTCAAAAGTATTCTAAGCGTCAGTGGTTCCTGATTTGTACTGCTTCAAAAATATTCCAAGTGTCAGTGGTTACTGATTTGTACTGATTCAAAAATATTCTAATTGTCGCTGGTTACTGATTTGTACTGCTTCAAAAATATTCCAAGTGTCAGTGGTTACTGATTTGTACTGATTCAAAAATATTCTAATTGTCGCTGGTTACTGATTTGTACTGCTTCAAAAATATTCTAAGTGTCAGTGGTTACTGATTTGTACTGCTTCAAAAGTATTCTAAGTGTCAGTGGTTACTGATTCGTACTGCTTCAAAAATATTCTAAGTGTCGCTGGTTACTGATTTGTACTGATTCACAGTAGATTTATTTAAGATGAGTCTGGACAGATGGATGAGTAGGTGGGTAGCAGACGGAAACAGATACTTAGGAATTGGGCGACAGGTTTAGACAGTACATTTGGATCGGCTTAGGCTTGGAAAGCCGAAGGGCCTGTTCCTGGACTGTAAATTCTCTTTGTACTTTGTAAGCACACGCGTTGATAAGGCAACACTTCATGCAGTTGCAGTGATGTTAATGTTGTGTCTGTTGGTGAGCTGAAGGATATTTATGACTTCAATTATTAGAGTTTCATGATGTTATCAGAACTAATTACCCAAATTGCCCCAAATACCATAATGACCGTTGATATCCTTTCAATTCTTACTGCAATAAAATCCTGGCAATTGAAAAGTTTGTCATGTTTCCTACAAAATCTATAATTTATTGTTTTGGATTTCCTTTTTGTTTCTTTGGATATAGCAGTGAAACCAGTCCACTTTTAATGTAGGAATTCATTGAAGGTGTTGTGCTTCTAGCATCAAAGGCAATGCACAACAAACTATTAAAGTGACAACATGGATCTCATGTTCACATCATAGTTCAAGTGTTATGGTTTCAAACCCAAATCCCAAAACTTCCACTTCCAATATTGTAGAGTTCGGTTTTGTTTATCACATGACTTGTCAACTGCAAGTTTCATGTGATATCAAATAGATTCCTCTATTCCTGATGAAGGGCTTTTGCCCAAAACATCGATTTTCCTGCTTCTCGGATGCTGCCTGAACTGCTGTGCTTTTCCAGCACCACTCTTATCTAGAATCTGGTTTCCAGCACCTGCAGCCCTTGTTTTTGCCTACTACTAATGTCTCCCTCATAGTACTGCTTCACAAGTGGAGGCAAGGTCTCATCAGGTGCTGAGATGAATATTCTTCACCAATCGAACATCATTAATGTAACAGCTTTTCACAATTACGACACTGCTGTTTATCATTTTCTCTCTTTCATTGTTTTCCTTTCTATTTCTTCTTTTTCTTGTTTCTTTCTGGTTTATTCCATTGTCCTTCCTTTGTTTGTTTCTTTCCCATCTTTCTTTTTCCCTCATTTCCTCCATCAATTCATTCTTCCATTCCGTTCCTTCATCTATTGTTTCCCTTTTCCCGTTTCCCTTTCTATTTTGCCTGTTCTTCTCTTTTATTCCAGTACATCCGTAATCTGTCAGAGCATCAACAGAGAAAGGAAGCAACAAAACATCTTCTGAACACAGTGACCAAAACCAATGGCTCCACAGAACGAATATTTTGGGAAACATTGGTGAAAATGCAAGAATCAAAGCCAAAACTGAAACTCATTCTGAAAGAAATTCAGAGCAGAGGTATTGTACAGTCCAAGTATTTCTAGCAATCAAACATGGTTGCCTCTTTAATGGGTGAGGCTGCCACACACTACTAATGAAATGAAACATCTTTCCCAGGTTTTGACTTGCTTTATAATGCACGCATCAGAGATATGGAAGGAGAGCTGTCAGATCACCTCAAAGGTAAGTCAAAATAAAAGTAATCGTTAATCATAAAAACGTACTGCATTAATTAAGTTCTAACATTTTATTTGTGTCTCACATTTCATCACTGAAAAGAAACAAACCCTCCAAATTGTTACCATGAACTGTTTCTAGAAAATGCAATCAAAGTTACAACACAAAGCAAATGAACTGGAACTTGGGCATGGACAGTGTTCCATCTGCCACAAATTATATGCCACATGTGTGATATTGAGCTTTGTTGGAAATTGTTGAATGCTCATTTGGATTTTCCCAGCTGCTCTGGAGCAGACTGAGCCCAACTTTCCAGTTTTAGATGCTGAACCATAAAGTCATATTCAGTTTTGCAAGTCAGTTGGCTTCAAAATCTTCCCTGGTACTTTCTCAGGCCATTATTTCTTTTCCCTTCATTCACATCAGGATCTGAAAAGAAGCCTTGCTTTTACTGTCAATACTAGGCTTTAGGATGCCTTTATGCAAATATAAATCTCAATATCGCCAGAGTCTTGGAGTCTACAATGTCTGTATTGGGCTGGAGTCGCAGAGCTCCAGACCCAGTTAAAGCTTGAATCAAATACATGACAGACTGAGGAAATATGATGTCATTTATAGGAACACAATTGGTTCTAGACTAGTTACTGATGAAGTCTGATCTGTTGAATACAGAAGTTAGAGTGTGGTCCCATAGTGTGGACAGACTGAACTGATATGTATGTACTGGTTGAAGAAGGTCTTGATTCATATGTCGGCTCCACCTTGGGCAGTGATTTGAAACACACATTGACCTAAAGAAGTTGAGGATATGGGTCACATATAGAAACAGAATCTTTAAACATCCAAGTGTCATATTTCTACCGACTGCATATGTACTCAGATTGCACGCATGTTGTTTGGACATTGAATGAAGGCACAAATAGGGCTACAATGATATTCGCTTGACCTAATTGATCAACCAGGACTAGATAAGGAATTGTTTTTCAATAAGTCACATATCCCAGAAACACATTTCTACACACAGTGCTGAAACATTGGATTTGTGAAGAGCAGATATTTGCTGAAATCTTACTGACGTAGAGTGGCTGTGTCAAAGACTGTACTCCATTGTCTGGCTAGGCAACTAGTTGACTTGGAAACATGTTGAGGGTCATATTGAGATAAGATTTGCTTCATCTATGTCTCAGACTTGTTAAAACATGAAATCAAATATGGGGTCAAGCTGGGTATAGGTAGATTCACATGAAGATTCAGAATAGATAGGGAGTCCATTTACATACAATCTTAGACTGTACAATGAGAGGCTTCAACTTTTGCACTGAAGTGGACAATGAGTTGATAAAATTGGTGGAATATCCCACTGTGATCCTTATACATCGACAGTGTTATTTTATAATTATGGTTCACATAGCACATTTAATTGTATCACTGGTTTGTCATCCTGTTCCCAACATTAAGTATTGAAAAAGGTGAGTGTTATGGCCCACTGGCTGAATAGGGACTGTGCATATGTTTACATTAGGTATAAATTGTCTGAGATTGAAGCAGACATTAATCTCCACTGGGGACAACAAACAAAAACAAAAATGAATACAGTAAATAATAATAAGTGAACAATGCGATAATATTTGGCTTCTCAGATGTTCCAATGTTAAATTCTCCTCAAATGGAGATGACGATAGAGTGGAGGGGCTTGTCTGTTATAATGTAAAATCTACTATAATCCATCTGATTCTCCCTGATTTATATTTAATTTAATTCAGTATTTATTCAGCAAGATTAATTTCTAGCACGGCCATAGTAAAATTTGGATTCGACTCACATTTTGTATTGCTACCCAACTCAAACTCGTCCTTGCTTCTCATTAATTGTTTTAATGTAGTTAATTAACAAATAAGAACAATGCCAACATATATTTGATCATTGTCATGAAAGGTATACAAGATCAACACAAGCAACACCTCCTCCACCAAACCGAGCATGTGGTCAAATGCACTAACAGCAAAATAACGACCATTTCCCTCACTGATCGATATTCAGAGCTTATCATTATTTCCACTCTGCGTGAACGGAGACTAGTGGAACATGAGCTCCTTTCCAGAGGTAGGGAACATGAAGAATGGCAGCGGAAGTACGTCACCAGTGAATTTGAAAAAATCCGGATTGATCAATTATTCAGGAGCAATTTTGGCCACTCCAGCCTGTCTGGCACCATGGTGGTTAGCGGAGTGGCTGGCATTGGTAAGACAACAATGGTGCAGAGGATGGTCCATGAATGGGCAGCAGGAAACATCAATCCTCAGTTCCAATTTGTTCTACATTTCACATTTCGCAATCTTAATGCCATCAACAGAGCCGTTTCTCTGACTGAAATGGTATTGGATCAGTACCCTTATTTAGAAAAGATAATTGACGATATCTGGATGAAACCTGAATATCTTCTCTTGGTTTTTGATGGATTAGATGAGTACAAACACCAGATTCATTTCACTGGCCGCTTGGCTGGTGATGTCTCTGCGAATCACTGTGTTGTGCCTGACTGCAGATGTGAAGTTTTTGAAATGGTGCACTCCCTGGTACAGCAACAGCTGCTCAGAGGTTGTTCTGTGCTGGTGACCAGCCAGCCGACTGCCCTTGACTCATTGGAAAAGGCCAACGTCAACCTTTGGGCTGAGATCCTGGGCTTTCCTGCTGATGAAAGAAAAGAGTTTTTCAGAAAGTTTTTTGGCAGTGAGCAACTCGCTACCAATGTCTTCAAACACGTCGAGGAGAATGAGATCCTGTACACCATGTGCTACAACCCTTCATATTGCTGGATCATTTGCTCAACCTTAGGCCCGCTCTTTACACAGCTGAAATGCAAGCAACCTCTTCCCAAAACCATCACTCAACTTTTCTCCATCTACCTTTCCAATCTCTTGGACAACCACAAGCGAGATGTTGAGGACCAGCAGATGGTTTTACAGCCACTCGGGGAGTTGGCTTACCAGGGAGTTTTGAGAAGGAGAATTGTTTTTAATGAGAATCACTTCATTCAGCATCAGCTGGAGTCCAGCAAATTTATTTCAGGATTCATGATGGAGATCTTGGAAAGGGATGACACAGCTAAAAACATTGTGTACACATTTCTCCACCTTACCATCCAGGAATTCTTGGCTGCCCTGGCTCAGTATTTGAGTCCAAAGCATCAGAACGTGGTAGAAATGCTTCACTGTGCTTTTAAGAAGGATGATGGTCGGTTTGAGATTTTTATTCGATTTTTAGTTGGTCTTTCAACACCCACTTCATCCGAAATCTGGAACCATTCCTGGGTCCGCTGTCTCATCACACGACCTGTCAGGTGATAGACTGGCTGCAGACCAATGTTCAGGCAGAAATCAAAAACATGGACAGAGTCACTGGAAAGAGGAAACTGCTGAACATATTCCATTATTTGTCGGAGTCTCAGAATAGAGCTTTAGTTCAGAAGACCATTGGATCTGTGGAACGTTTGAACTTTAGGGATTCCAATCCAAAGAATGCACTGAGATTGAACCCAATGGACTGTTTTGTAATGTCTCATGTTGTACAACTTTGTGAATCAGTGATGGAGTTGAATTTGGAGAAATGTTATATTCAGGAGGAGGGGATCAAACGATTAGCCCCTGCAATCCACAAATGTAAAGTTCTAAGGTATGTATTGATCCGGGTGAAATTAGATAACATGTCGGCAATGACCCATTGATTTTCTCTTTTAAATTTCACCTGATATGAATTTCATTGGATCATAGAATCTCTACAGAGCAGAAAATGTTCATTTGGACCATCAACAACCCTCTGAAGTGCATCCCATCCAGACCCCTCCCCTATCTCTGCATTTCCCAAGGGACATGAAAGACTACAGAAAAGATTTAGAAGGAGGTTGCCAGGGTTGGAGCGTTTGACCTATAAGGAGAGGCTGAATGGACTGGGACTGTTTTCCCTGGAGCATTGAAGGCTGAGGGTGACCTTATAGAGTTTATAAAGTCATGAGGAACATGTTTAGGTTAAATAGGCAAGATCTTTTCCTTGGGATCTGGGAGTGAGAGGGGAAAGATTTAAAAGGGACTTAAGGGGCAACTTCTTCTCACAAATAATGGTGTGCGTATGGAATGAGCTGCCAGAGGAAGTGGTGGAGGCTGGTGCAATTACAACATTTAAAAGGCATCTTGATGGTTATATGAATAGGAATCACTTCGAGGGATATGGGCCAAATGCTGGCAAATTTGATTAGACTAATTAAGGATGTCTGGTCAGCATGGACAAGTTGGACCAAAGGGTCTGTTTCCTTGTTGTACATCTCTATGACTCTATAGCCCATCTAGTCTGCAAATCCCTGGACACTATGGGCAATTTAGCACGATCAGTCCATTTAACCTGCACATGGTTGACTGTGGGAGGAAACTGGAGTACCCAGAGGCAACCCATGCAGACACTGGGCGAATGTGCAAACTCCACACAGACAGTCACCCAGGGGCGGAATCAAACCCAGATCCTTGGTGCAGTGAGGAAACAGTGCTAACTGTTGAGCCACTTGTCACTATAGTAGCTGAATCACAATTACTATTCATTTTTTTTCTGAGAGTCAAGGAGTTTTCCATGCTTTTTTTTATTTTTAACGCTACTACTACATTGACCTTGATACTGAGTGCTCTAACTATAACAAAAACAAGCACCAGGCTAACTTAGTTGGTCTTACACTGTGAGACATTCAAAGCCACAAGGAGTCTGGCAGAGTCTTTAACGAGTGCTATGACAAGGAAACAAAGAACCGAGCCAAATCACCGTACCTCTGTGTTCACAACAGAGTAAAATTAAAACCTTCAAAGATTTTAGCCTCAACAATTCCTAACCAGACTTTATAACCAATCGCAGACTCTGTTGATTATGAAACCTAGGTGGTAGGTTAATAACTGAAACAACAACAAAAAGCAATTTATTACCAATATAGGAACTTTAGCAGAGCAAAATTAAACAACAAAGTTTGAAATCAGTAACCTTGTTTTCAGGGCAATTCACACAAAAGACAGACAGACAGACAGACAAATAAATAAATAGAGTGAAGGGATAAGTAAAATAAAGTAACAAAACTGGCCAGATTAAGTGGTTTTCATATCTTATTCTCAATGTATATTGATAGTTTCTTTGTTAATTTTCTGAAGATATCGATCTGTGCCACCTTTGAATTCACTCTGAGGACTGAAATTCTGAAATAAAGTGGAAGGTTAGGCGGGAGCATTTACATCTTCATGCTGTAACATCAATAGCCAAGTTCATTCTCTCAAAAGCACAGTCCCAAAAACCAACCTAAACCGTGATCTATGCCTATGTTTGACCATCTCATTCTCTCCCAGAAACAAATGGAAATTGCTGTTCTGAGGAAAGCTCATTGGACCGAAATATATCTATCCACAGATGCTACCAGACCTGCTGCGCTTTTCCCTCAATTTTTGTTTTTGTTTGTTATGTCCAGTACCCACAGTTCTTTTGATTTTATGTTCTATCCCAAGCTTGTTCGCAGCCTCCGCGATCGCCGTCCAGACAACCGCCTCCACGATCGCCAGGAAGACCATCGCCGACGGATTCACGACCCCCGCGACTATCGGGAATAACAGGGTTTTTTTCGTCGCCACAGCCATTTCCGCCCCTTGGGTTGCCGTCGCCGCAGCCACTTCCGCCCTCAGTGACATCACTAACCTGCACGACCACAACGCCTCATGTGTCTCCGCCCCCACACCGATCTCCGTCACCACGTGTAACCCCGCCCCCACGCCGATCTCCGTCCCCGCCCCTGCGCCTAACCCCACCCCCACTCCCAGCTGCAGTCCTACAGCAGGTCCTAGCTCCCAGCCCTGCCGTGTTTTCACTATCCCTCCAGACCTCCCCCTCTCTGAGGATGAAAGATCAGTCCTCAGCAGAGGCCTCACCTTCATTCCCCTATGCCCTTGGATTAACGAGTTCAACACGCGGTGAGACATTGAATAATTCTTCCGCCGCCTTCGCCTCCATGCCTACTTTTTCAACCAAGACTCTCACCTACCCTCTGACGACCCCTTCTCCCACCTCCAACACACCCCATCCACCTGGACACCCCGTGCTGGCCTCTTACCTGCCCTCAACCTCTTTATAGCCAACTGCCGCCGCGACATTAACTGCCTCAACCTGTCCACCCCTCTTACCCACTCCAACCTCTCACCCTTGGAACGTGCAGCCCTCCACTCCCTCTGCTCCAACCCCAACCTCACTATCAAACCGGCAGACAAGGGTGGCGTGGTAGTAGTTTGGCGCACCGACCTTTATACCGCTGAGGCCAAACGCCAGCTCGCAGACACCTCCTCCTACTGCCCCCTTGACCATGACCCACCTCCCACCACCAAACCATCATCTCCCAGACCATCCATAACATCATCACCTCAGGGGATCTCCCATCTGCCACCTCCAACCTCATAGTCCCACAACCCCGCACTGCCCGTTTCTACCTCCTGCCCAAAATCCACAAACCTGACTGCCCGGGCCGACCCATTGTCTCAGCCTGCTCCTGCCCCACCGAACTCATCTCTGCATACCTCGACACGGTCCTGTCCCTCTTAGTCCAACAACTCCCCACCTACGTTCGGGACACCACCCACGCCCTCCACCTCCTCCATGACTTTCACTTCCCCGGTCCCCAACGCCTTATCTTCACGATGGACATCCAGTCCCTGTACACCTCCATCCCCCATCATGAAGGACTCAAAGCCCTCCACTTCTTCCATTCCCGCCGTACCAACCAGTACCCTTCCATTGACACCCTCCTTCAACTGACTGAACTGGTCCTCACCCTGAACAGCTTCTCTTTCCAGTCCTCCCACTTCCTCCAAACCAAAGGAGTTGCCATGGGCACCCGTATGGGCCCCAGGTATGCCTGCCTCTTTGTAGGATATGTGGAATAGTCCATCTTCCGCAACTACGCTGGCACCACCTCCCACCTTTTCCTCCGCTACATCGATGACTGTATCGGCGCTGCCTCATGCTCCCACAAGGAGGTTGAACAGTTCATCCACTTTACCAACACCTTCCACCCCGACCTCAAATTCACCTGGACTGTCTCAGACTCCTCCCTCCCCTTCCTAGATCTTTCCATTTCTATCTTAGGCGACCGAATCAACACGGACATCTACTATAAACTGACTGACTCTCACAGTTACCTAGACGATACCTCCTCCCACCCTGCCCCCCTGTAAAAACGCCATCCCATATTCCCAATTCCTTCGTCTCCACCGCATCTGCTCCCAGGAGGGCCAGTTCCAATGCCGTACAGCCCAGATGGCCTCCTTCTTCAAGGACTGCAGATTCCCCCCAGACATGATCGACGATGCTCTCCACCGCATCTCCTCCACTTCCCGTTCCTCCGCCCTTGAGCCCCGCCCCTCCAACCGCCACCAGGACAGAACCCCACTGGTTTTCACCTACCACCCCACCAACCTCCATATACAGCGTATCATCCGCCGTCATTTCCGCCACCTCCAAATGGACCCCACCACCAGGGATATATTTCCCTCCCCTCCCCTATCAGCGTTCCGAAAAGACCACTCCCTCCGTGACTCCCTCGTCAGGTCCACACCCCCCACCAAACCGATCTCCACTACCGGCACCTTCCCCTGCAACTGCAAGAAATGCAAAACTTGCGCCCACACCTCCTCCCTTACTTCTCTCCAAGGCCCCAAGGGATCCTTCCATATCCGCCACAAATTCACACCTCCACACACATCATCTATTGCATCTGCTGCACCCGATGTGGCCTCCTCTATATTGGAGAGACAGGCCGCCTACTTGCGGAATGTTTCAGAGAACACCTCTGGGACACCCGGACCAACCAACCCAACCACCCCGTGGCTCAACACTTCAACTCCCCCTCCCACTCCACCAAGGACATGCAGGTCCTTGGACTCCTCCATCGCCAGACCATAACAACACGACGGTTGGAGGAAGAGCGCCTCATCTTCTGCCTGGGAACCCTCCAATCACAAGGGATGAACTCAGATTTCTCCAGTTTCCTCATTTCCCCTCCCCCCACCTTGATTCATTCGAATCCCTCGAACTCAGCACCGCCCTCCTAACCTGCAATCTTCTTCCTGACCTCTGCGGCCCCACCCCACTCCAACCTATCACCCTCACCTTGACCTCCTTCCACCTATCACATCTCCACCGCCCCTCCCCCAAGTCCCTCCTCCCTACCTTTTATCTTAGCCTGCTGGACACACTTTCCTCATTCCTGATGGAGGGCTTATGCCCGAAACGTTGAATTTCCTGTTCCTTGGATGCTGCCTGACCTGCTGCGCTTTTCCAGCAACACATTTTCAGCTCTTGTTCACAACAATTCCCAGGTACTGGCCTGATCAATTCCCAAACATCTCTTATCTGGTTCAATGTGCTGCTCTCCCACTGTGCTGAAATACCTACAGGATCCTATTGATCAAGAGCTGACCTGCCATTAACTGTGAGGCCCCACCTCACAAACAAACAGCAGCTTGTTTGTTTGTTTTCTTGAAACACAAGTTGATGTTCACAATCCAAAGATCATTTCCAGCTCATTGCACGTCACAGCTACAAATCAAAATTGATAAAATAATAAATTAAACGAAAAGAAAAATTGGCGAAGGTTCGAACACTAATCCTAAGAGGCCCTCAATTAAATGAACAGACCTGGTATGTGACTGAACATAGTTCACTGACAGAGAATAGCAATGGAGATCAGGTGGCAAATCAAACTGTTGAACCCAACCTCTGTCACCAACTGTGTGCCATTGCAGAGATGAATATCATCCTTTGTAGTTTACTTTTACAAACCAAAGCTAATCTGATATTGTATTTGACCTAACCATTCGCTAGATAAATAGTAAGTGAATGCTGTACCTAGTTCAATGCAGAATACATTGCTAACACAGCAAGGCTGCCATTCATGTATCTGAAATTGTTACGGGTGAGTGTCAGGATGGGTTTGAAATAGAGGTTCAACAGTCTGTGATTTACACGAGACATGATCTGCCCTTTGTGGTAGTACAAAATTCACCATTCACCTCAGCAGCAGGGAGATTGGGCAGCTTATCGCCACATATTTTACATGACTGTTGGGATAAACTATTATCCATTCTGGAACTGAAAACATGTCTTGTGTATTGTTAAATACATCAGAGAAGCAGGAATTTATTGATTGATTGATGTCTATAAGTCTTTTTCTTTGTGTTATCCAAGCAGGGCAATAGTGCCTCACAATTATCCATATGTGATCCAGCAAAGAGTAAAAGAAATGGTTGAGTTCAATGGAATATAATTGCACAAATGTTTTAAAAAATTGAAAATAAGACAATCAATTTTCTATCTTGCGTTCAACTTGTCATAGAGTCAAATAACATGGAAACAGACCCTTTGGTCCAACCAGTCTATGATGAACGTAATCCCAAACTAAACTTGTCCCACCTGCCTGCTCCAGGCCCATATCCCTCCGAACCTTTCCTTCTCATGTATTTATCGAAATATCTTTTAGAGTCATAGGGTCATAGAGATGTACAGCACGGAAACAGACCTTTCGGTCCAAACTGTCCACACCGACCAGATATCCCAACCCAATCTAGTCCCACCTGCCAGCACCCAGCCCATATCCCACAAAACCCTACCTATTCATATACCCATCCAAATGCCTCTTAAATGTTGCAATTGTACCAGCCTCCACCACATCCTCTGGCTACACGTACCACCCTCTGCGTGAAAAAGTCGACCTTTAGGTCTCTTTTATATCTTTCCCCTCTCACCCTAAACCTATGCCCTCTAGTTCTGAACTACTCAACCCCAGGGAAAAGACTGTCTATTTAGTTTCTCCCTGCCCCTCATCATTTTGTAAACCTCTATAAGGTCACCCCACAGCCTCCGATGCTCCAGGGAAAACAGCCCCAGCCTGTCCAGCCTCTCCCAATAGCTCAAATCCTCCAGCCCTGGCATCATCTTTGTCAACCTTTTCTGAACCCTTTCAAGTTTCACAACATCGTTCCGATAGGAAGGAGACCAAAATTGCATGCAATATTCCAACAGTGGCCTAACCAATGTCCGGTACAGCCGCAAGATGACCTCCCAACTCCTGTACTCAATACTCTGAACAATAAAGGAAAGCATACCAAACGCCTTCTTCATTATCCTATCGACCTGCAACTCTGCTTTCAAGGAGCTATGAACCTGCACTCCAAGGTCTCTTTGTTCAGCAACACTCCCTAGGACCTTACCATTAAGTGTATAAATCCTGCTAAGATTTGCTTTCCCAAAATGCAGCAACTCGCATTTATCTGAATTAAACTCCATCTGCCACTAATTGCACCCATATCCAGCACTTCCTCAGGGACTACCCTCTGAGTTTCAAAAAAATTCTTCTTGTGACTTTTTTTAACTCTGTCTCCTCTCACCTTAAAAATGTGCCCCTAGTCTTGAAATCCCCCATCCTCAGGAAAAGACCCCTACCATTAAGCCTTTTTATACCGCTGATGATTTTATAACCCTTTGAGGTTACCTCTCAACCTCTTATGCTCCAGTGGGAAAAAATCCCAGTCTATCAAGCCTGTCCTTATAACTCAAACCTTCCATATCAACAGCTTCCTGGTAAACCTTTTCTGAACCTTCTCCACCTTAATAATATTCTTCTTTTACCTAAGTGACTGTAACTGGACACAGTATTCCAGAAGAGGCCTCACCAAATCAAACTTCAAAGAATTATGCACCTGAATCCTTAGCTCCCTCTGTTGTACAACACTACCCAAAGCCCTCTCATTAACTGATTAACCTCTCCCCAAGTTTGTTGTATCAAAATGCATTTATCTAGATTGAACTCCATCTGCCATTTCTCACCCGATTGACCAATTTTGTCAAAATCCCTGAGAAAATCCTCTTCTTTACTATGCCACCAATTTTGATATAATTTGCAAATTTACTAACCATGCCTTCTGTATTTTCATCCAAATCGTTTCTATAAGTGACAAAAGACCAGCCAGAACCGATCCCCATGGAACATCAGTGGTGACAGGCCTCCAAGTCTGAAAAACAAAACTCCACTTTGTCTCCTGCTGTTAAGCCAATTTTGTATCCAATTGGCAAGCTCTCCCTGAATCCCATGTGTCCAGTTTTGTGTTAAAATATATATTCTATTTCCAGGTCATAAAATGGGTAGTACATAATAAGGCCATCTGGCCAATTATGTCTGCACTGGCTCCTTAAATGGCCGACACACTTCATCCTATTCCCCTCCTTTTCCCTCAAAGCTATCACATGTTTTCTCCTTCAGGTATATATCAAATTCCTCTTTTCAGAGTTGTGCTGGGTTGTACTGTCAATAGCCTTTCAGTCAGTGAACGAGTAACAGCAATTTACTGAGTAAAATATATGATAAGAACTGTACACCTCTCATTTTTCACCATTCCAGCAATTAATCTACTGTTTGAAATGTGTGTTCACTGGTCACCAAATAATTCAGTGAGAATAGTTAATGCAAGATTTCCATCTGTTTTCTAATACTGCACAACACTGTTCTATCTGCCCATGCCTCAGTGTGCCAATGAGAAATAATTGGTGGAGTTTCTGTAAGGTGAAGTTTATGTTATGTTAATCCGAGAGATTTCCCACTTCTTGATTGTTTTTTTTTCTTGGCTGTTAGGCTGAATGACAATAACATTGGAGATACAGGAATCAACATTTTGTCTGCATCATTGGCTCATTCGGAATGCAAAACAAAGCGATTGGAGTACGTAATCTTCCCAACATTAACCCCAAATTTTATGTGCAATGATATGTGGCAAGTCGGGAATTTGCTTTATCTTTGGCATGACCACTGTTGAATATATAGGAGAAGGTGAGGACTGCAGATGCTGGAGACTAGAGTCAAGAGTGTGGTGCTGGAAAAGCACAGCCAGTCAGGCAGCATCCAAAGAGCAGGAGAGTCGATGTTTTGAACATTGGTTGTGCCTGACTGACATCATGGCAGAGGCCGGTTCAACTGAAGTGTTCAGAAAGGAATTAAACTTTGGTATGGAAAGGCCCAGTGCACAGGGATACGGGATACAGAGTGGCAGGAAGTGAATTGCTCATTCGGAGCCTCGAATCACCTCCTCCTGCACTGTACCCTGTTTGATTCTGTGAGGCTGTAGGAACGCATATTCTTTTCAAAATTAAGAGTAATGTCTTTCAATTAAGAAATAATAGTGTGAAAGACTAAAAGCATTAAAGTTAATTGATTATTAGTAATGACAAACTAAGTCAAATAAAATGAAAAGGAGGCTGATGGTTCAAAAGCTTTCTCACTTTGTTATGCTGCTCCAATTATTTCTCTTCCTTTCAGTGGAATTTCTTTTATCTTTTTGAGACATATTGAAAACTGATTTGTAATTATCGATCTTTAGTTTGCAGGATGGCATTTAATCAGAGCGAATCATTGTCAATACTATACCTGGATGGAAATAAATTCACAGATGATTGCATTCCGAAAATGAGAAACTTCATCAACTGCAAGAATTTGGAGCTGATTCAGTGAGTGCATAAGTTAAAATATTAAACATTTCCATTGTATTGCAAACAATAATTTCCTGTAGTCATGTCCACAGCATGTTCTTCAGGTGTGCTTAACATATTAATTCACCGGAACATAGAAAATCGGAGCAGCATCAGGCCATTCGGCCCATAGACCCTAATCTATCATTAAATATACCATGGATAATTATCCACCTTTGAACCCTGTTCCTGTTTTCTCCCCGATATCCTTGACCCCTTTAACCCTTAAGAACTTTATCTGCCTGGCGTCATAGAGATGTGCAGCACAGAAACAGGCCCTTTTCTCTAACTGTCCATGCCGAACAGATACCCCAAATTAATCTAGTTCAGATGGAGTTTAATTTAGATAAATGTGAGGTGCTACATTTTGGAAAGGCAAATCAGGGCATGACTTGTACACTTAACGGGAAGGTCCTGGGGACTGTGTTGAACAAAGAGACCTTGAAGTGCAGGTTCATAGTTCCTTGCAAGTGGAGTCACAGGTAGATAGAATAGTGAAGAAGGCATTTGGTATGCTTTCCCATATTGGTCAGAGGACTGAGTATAGGAGTTGGGAGGTCATGTTGAAGCTGTATAGGACATTGGTTCGGCCACTTTTGGAATATTCTGGTCTCTCTCCTAGAGGAAGGATGTTGTGAAACTTGGAAGGGTTCAGAAAAGATTTACAAAGTTGTTGTCAGTGTTGGAGGCTTTGAGCTGTACGGAGAGGCTGAATAAACTTTGTTTTCTCTGGAGCGTTGGAGGTTGAGGGGTGATCTTATAGAGGTTTATAAAATAATGAGTCCCATGGTTAGGGTAAATAGACAAGGTCTTTCTCTGGGATGGGGGAGTCCAGAACTAGAGGGTGTAGGTTTAGAGAGTGAGAGGGGAAACACTGAATAGGGACCTAAGGGGCAATCTCTTCATGCAGAGGGTGGTGCGTGTATGGAATGAGCTGCCAGAGAAATGGTGGAGGCTGGTACAATTATGACGTTTAAAAGGCATAGAACATAGTAAAATACAACGCAGTACATGCCCTTCGGCCCTCGATGTTGCGCCGATCCAAGCCCACCTAATCTACACTAGCCCACTATCCTCCATATGCCTATCCAATGTCCGTTTAAATGGCCATAAAGAGGGAGAGTCCACCACTGTCACTGGCAGGGCATTCCATGAACTCACAACTCGCTGAGTAAAGAATCTACCCCTAAAATCTGTCCTATACCTTCCACCCCTTAATTTAAAGCTATGCCCCCTTGTAATATCTGACTCCATACGTGGAAAAAGGTTCTCATGGTCAACCCTATCTAAACCCCTAATCATCTTGTACACCTCTATCAAGTCACCCCTAAACCTTCTTTTCTTCAATGAAAACAGCCCCAAGTGCCTCAGTGTTTCCTCATACGATCTTCCTACCATACTGGTAGCAATATCCTGGTAAACCTCCTCTGCACCCGTTCCAGTGCCTCCACATCCTTCCAAAAGTATGGTGACCAAAACTGCACACAATACTCCAGATGCGGCCGCACCAGTCTTATACAACTGCAACATGACCTCAGGACTCCGGAACTCAATTCCTCTACCAATAAAAGCCAGTACGCCATATGCCTTCTTCACAGCACTATTTACCTGGATGGCAACTTTCAGAGATCTGTGTACATGGACACCAAGATCCCTTTGCTCATCCACACTACCAAGTATCCGACCATTAGCCCAGTACTCCATCTTCTTGTTATTCTTACCAAAGTGAATCACTTCACACTTACCTACATTGAACTCCATTTGCCACCTTTCTGCCCAGCTCTGCAGCCTATCTATATCCCGCTGTAACCTGCCACATCCTTCCTCACTGTCAACAACTCCACCGACTTTCTTATCATCCGCAACCTTGCTCACCCAACCTTTTAGCCTCTCCTCCAGGTCATTGATAAAAATCTGGGTGGGCACAAGAATAGGAAGGAAATGGGACAAGCGCTGGCAAATGGGACTAGATTAGGTTAGGATGTGGAGCTGCCAGTGTTGGACTAGGGTATACAAAGTTTAAAAATCCCTCAATACCAGGTTATAGTCCAAAAGGTTTAATTGGAAGCACTAGCTTTCAGAGCGCTGCTCCGGACAACCACCTGATGAAGGAGCAGTGCTCCAAAAGTTAGTGTTGAATGATTTTTAGATTGGGTTAGGATATCTGGTCAGCATGGACGAGTTGGACCTCAGGATCTGTTTCTGTGATGTACATGTCTCTGACTTGTTATGGACCAGGCCAGACCCCCTCAAAACATTTCAAGAAAGTATCCCAGACCCTAACTTTGCTCATTGTTTTAAGAAGGTGTAAAGTGGATATTCCAGGAGAGGTGCCGTTGGTCAAACCACTTCATTTTAAACAAAACCAAATTTATTTACAAGATTACCCAATGAAATAGAAGCAAAAGAGAACGGAATGCAGAATAACCTCACCTATCCAAAAACCAAACAGACTTTACCTGTTGTTCCCTGTACTTGCAATAATCCCCATAAACACCTCGTGGCGCAAAAGGTAACATCAAACAGGGTCTTACAGGAGAGAGATGTCAGACAGAGAGGATCAGCACGAACCTGCTTCTTTCACGTAACTGTTTCTTGGATCTGCAGCCTCAAAACACTACCTGTCTGCTTTCAGTGAATAGCCAGACTTCCAAAAACCAAATCAAACCAGAGAAAAGCTGAGCTGGGAGAAGTAACCATTCCCCTTTCATTGCACAAATGTCTTTTAAAACTAAAACTTTTTGCTGGAGGCAGTATCTGTAGCTATAATCAAACTGGCCCTAAAACCCTTCGAAACCCAAACCTTTTGGAACCTGTGTCTTTTACGATCTCTCTGGGGGGAAAGAAAACCAAGTACAACAGAACCTTGTTAAAGGAGCAGCATCATCACAGACTCTATTTGATAACATTTGGCCCTAATCCCCCTCAACCCTTCGCATTCATAAACCCATCCAGATGCCTTTTACATGCTGTAATTGTCCCAGCCTCCACCACTTCCTCTGGCAGCTCACTCCAATCTCATACCATCCCTCTGTGTGAAAACGTTGCCCCTTAGGTCCCTTTTAAATCTTGCCCCCAACTTAACCCTATGCACCCTAGTTTTGGTCTCCCCCAACCCTGGGGAACACATCTTGTCTATTTGCCCTACCCATGCCCCTAATATGGTTTTATAAACCTTGTATGGTTTTATAAACCTTGATATAAAGTCACCCCTCAGCCTCCCATGTCCCAACCTATTCAGCCTCTCCCTCTAGGTCAAACCCTCCAACCCCAACAACATCCTTGTAAATCCTTTCTGAACCATTTCAACTTCCACAACATCCTTCCTATAGCAAGAAGCCCAGAGCTGCATGCAGCATTTCAAAAGTGGCCAAAGCAATGGCCTGCACAGCCACAACATGGCATACTAAAGCAAAGAAATGCAGATAATAGAAACCTGAAACAAAAGCCAAAATTGCTTAAGAAACTCAACACGCCTGACAGCATCTGTGGAGAGAAAGTAAAATGTTTCGAATCCAGTGATCCTTCTTCACAGCTGACTCTCTTTCTCTCTCTGTAAACCTGCTAAGTTTCACCAGAAATTTCTGTTCATTTTGAGAACAATATTTAACTTTTTCTTTACAACAATTCAGAGTTTTAGCCAACAAACACTCTCTCTGACAGTGAATTTCACAGACTCACCTCAACCTGAGTGAAGAAATTTATCCTCATCTCAGCTCGAAATAGCCTACCCCAGATCCTTAGACATTGACCCCTTGTTCTGGACCTTGGGAATATCCTTCCTGTTTTTACCCTGACCTTTCCTATTTTGTAGGTTTCTAAAAGATGCCCCATATTATTCTAACCTACAGTGAAAATAACTGATCCAGTCTCTCTTCATTCATCAGTCCTGCTATCCCACGAGTCAGTCTGGGAAACCTTTGTTATATTCCTTCTATGCATGAATGTCCTTCATTGGATAAGGGACAAAAACTGCACACATGACTTCAGGTGTAGTCTCACCAAGGCACTGCATGTAGGCAACTAGACAGCCCCACTTCTGTCGTTGAATCCTCTTCTCTTTTTCTGTCTCTCTCTCTCTATCTCACACCCGGACTCTCTTCGCCTCAGCATGCTACTCTCTAAGGGGTTGTCGGGGGGAGAGAGACTGTCACACATCTCCTTCTGGAATTTGTCTTTGCAAAGGAAATCTGGAGAAAGATGCAGTGGCCTTTGTCAAGGTTCATCCTGAGCAGCTCCCTGACGCAAGACTCTGTACTCTACAGTCTGTTCCCCAGGACGCACAACGAGACAAACATCAACTGCTCCTGGTGGACCGTCACCTTGCTGAAAGACACTCTTTGCTCTGCCTTAAAGTTGTTGATTGTTAGTTCCCACCTGAATCACATACACTGCTGTTCCCCCTCCCTTTCCAGGGGTTAATCCAGCTGTTCTTTGACACTGAATACTCAGCAATCTCCTTCCCTGTTCTAGTGATTCAACTCCCAGAATTTTCCTCAGTCACTTCTCACTACAAACCTCTAGTGGATGCTCTTTCTCCTGCTGAGCCCCATGGCCTCCACAACTCCCATCTCATTAAGTTGAAACAAGTTGTTATCTCTTACTGGTTCCCTTTGCGCGAGTTTCAGGTCTAGTCTGGTTGACAACGTCCTCACGAACTAACGAATTTGGTTCCTTGTGTTGCTCCTGAGAATCTGATGCTCCCCAGTCGGAATCTGTTCTCCGTCCTTGCCATTTGAAGCACGTCTTTGAGGTGATGTTCAAAGTGCAATCAACATTTCAGTATGAAGTGATGAAAAATCAGCAGAATAAAAATCCTTGCCCATATCCATCTTGATACCAGTCGTTAGGAAGGAGTCATTACTGTGTTAATTATGTGTGTTGTAAATTTTAGTGCCAAAGTTGAAACCAGATATCCATCCCATTTTCATTCCATATTCATATCTGAAACATACATCTTTAATCACATCTTTATCAGTCAGAACTATTTAATGTCTTCTGAAAATACCTCTGGGCCAGACTAGGTAAGATTCCCAGATTCCCTTTGGTGATGGACATGAGTGAAGCAGATATGTATTTACAGCAATCACTGTAATGGTTCTGCAATGGTGACTATGAAACTAACTTTCAATTTCAGATGGATTAATTATTTGAGATAAAATTCAGCCAGTTGCTGGTATTTATACTCTAGGTCACTGCATTACAAGTCCAATGTGATTTCCTTCAGTCCAGCTACATCCTCAATTTACAATTCCCCAAATATCAACACCTTAGTTTCTTACAGCACTGTCTGTGTGTGCAGCAGCTCATTAGATTCTCTCTCCCCCACCACTTACACCAATTTGTTACTGTGTAGCTGCTCACAGTTTAATTTCAAATTGTGTTTCAATTGGAAAATTATGAATGATTCTGTCATTTTGACTTTATTAATTGGTTGGTTATTAATCATTAATTTCTTTCTTAGATTATGGAGGAATCAGTTCAGTTCAGATGGAAAGAAGCAGCTCCGATCACTGAGAGAATGCAGGGCTGGTGTCCGAGTATTTGTGTGATCAAAGGATCAAGAAATTGCCAACTATTTGGATTTGATATTACTGAGAGGTGTATTTCTCTCACCTCCATCAAGTGAAACACATGAGATATTACATTGGCTCAAGAAAAACAATTCCTGGAATTCTGAAATAGAATGGGAATGATGTGGAGTATTCAGCAGAAACTTTCAGTAGCAGCTGGTGAGTGCTGGTGTTTGGGTGATATTCACCATCGAGCAGAGGGAGATGGAGCTGTGACTGTGAAGCTTTTATAAAAGGGTCCGAGAGATCACCATCATAGAAACGGCCTTTCAGCCAACATGCTCATGCTGTCCAGTTTTCAACGTTAAACTAGTCCCTTTTGCCTGTGTTTGGTCCATGTACTCCCCGTATCGAACCCATCCATACACCTGTCTAAATATTTCTTAAATGATGAAATTGCACTCACTTCCACCACCTCTGGCAGCCCATTCCAGTCACTCACCATCCTCAGTGTAAAGAAAACTGCCTCTCTATACCCTTTTGTATCTCTCCCCTCTCACCTTAAACATATGCCCCAGACTTTTAGACTCCCTTGGGGAAAAGCTTCTGGCTACCTACCTTATCTATGCCTCTCATGATTTTATAGTTCTGTATAAGGTCACCCCTGAATCTCCTACACTCCAGGGAAAAATGTCCCATCCTATCTCATTTCTTGTAGCTCAAACCTTCCAGTCCAGGTAACATCCTAGGAAATCCTTTCTGCCCTCTTTCTAGTTTAATAGTTAATTTCTATAGTAGAGCGACTAGAACTGCATACAGTATTCCAAATGTGACCTCACTCATGTCATAGAGTCATAGGGTCATAGAGATGTACAGCATGGAAACAGACACTTCAGTCCAACCCGTCCATGCCGAGGAGATATCCCAACCCAATCTAGTCCCATCTGCCAGCACCCGGCCCATATCCCTCCAAACCCTTCCAATTCATATACCCATCCAAATGCCTCTTAAATGTTGCAATTGTACTATCCTCCACCACTTCCTCTGGCAGCTCATTCCATACGCGTGCCACCCTCTGCGTGAAAAAGTTGCCCCTTCGGTCTCTTTTATATCTTTCCCCTCTCATCCTAAACTTATGCCCTCCAGTTCTGGACTCCCCAACCCCAGGGAAAAGACTTTGCCTATTTACCTTATCCATGCCCCTCATAATTTTGTAAACCTCCATAAGGTCACCCCTCAGCCTCTGACGCTCCAAGGAAAACAGCCCGATCCTGTTCAGTCTCTCCCTATAGTTCAAATCCTCCAACCCAGGCAACATCCTTGTAAACCTTTTCTTAACCCTTTCAAGTTTCACAACATCTTTCCAATAGGAAGGAGACTAGAATTGCATGTAATATTCCAACAGTGGCCTAATCAATGTCCTGCACAGCTGCAACATGACCTCCCAACTCCTGTACTCAATACTCTGACCAATAAAGGAAAGCATACCAAACGCCTTCTTCACTATCCTATCTACCTGCGACTGCACTCCAAGGTCTCTTTGTTCAGCAACACTCCCTGGGACCTTACCATTAAGAATATAAGTCCTGCTAAGATTTTGCTTTCCCAAAATGTAGCACCTCGCATTTGTCTGAATTAAATTCCGTCTGCCACTTCTCAGCCCATTAGCCCATCTGGTCCAGATCCTGTTGTAATCGGAGGTAACCCTCTTCACTGTCCACTGCACCTCCAATTTTGATGTCATTTGCAGGCTTACTAACTGTACCTCTTATGCTCACATCCAAATCATTTAAGTAAATGACAAAAAAGTAGAGGATCCTTGTGGCACTCCAGTGGTCACAAGCCTCCAGTCTGAAACACAACCCTCCACCACCACTCTTCTACCTTTGAGCCAGTTCTGTATCCAAATGGCTAGTTCTTCCTGTATTTCATGAAATCTAACCTTGCTAATCAGTCGCCCATGGGGAATCTTGTCAAAGCCTGACTGAAGTCCATTTTAGATCACATCTACTGCTCTGTCCTCATCAATCCTCTTTGTTACTTCTTCAAAGAACTCTTGTACACCTGCAACAAGACATTCCAACTCCTGTACTCCATGCTCTGCAATTTGTTCAATTGTACAATAAACCTGTTTGTTATTAATTATTTCTTAATAATTAATAACTTGTCTTCAGTTGTACATAAAACTATATTCAATTTGTCATAAACATATGGTTGTTTGTGTAATAAACATATGTTCAAGTGTGTAATTATTCCCAGCTTTAGTGGGAACAGTGGGACTTTAGTGGGACTTTAGTGACACAGTCTGTGTTTGATACTGGGTCAGAGATTGGTCAGCGCTGTAACTGTTCAAGGTTTGTGCGAAGATTTGTAGCTCGGGTGCTCGTTGTTGTGGTTCTGTTCGCCGAGCTGGAAGTTTTCGTTGCAAACGTTTCGTCCCCTGGCTAGGCAACATCATCAAGTGCTCTGGAGCCTCCTGCGAAGCGCTTCTTTGATGTTTCTTCCAGTATTTATAGTGGTCTGTCCTTGCCGCTTCCGGGTGTCAGTTTCAGCTGTTCCCCTGTGGGAATGACAGGGTCTGCATCAACAGGTGTGTGTAAAATCAGTCAGGACTGGGTCGTAGTTTGGAGCCAGTGACCATCTCCACAACGTGTGCCTGAACCACTCTCATCAAATACACTAGAGACCCTGACACTAGCGACCCCGCTAACAAAACTCCGAAAGAAAGAACATTTCAAAGGGAAGATTAATTAAGTAATCTCCCTCCCAGTCCCGAAAAGGCCATTTTTTGATGCTCCCTCCTCATTCACTGTGATTTCACTTTGACCATCTCTGGTCCCTATCTCATGTCGGGTTGCAGGGTCGGGTCGACATGTCAGTGTCCAATGGCAATTTTGTCGATTTGTCTGTTAAATGTTTGCTTGTAACACAGATCTCCACAAGGCTCCATTCAGTCTTAGAGTTCAACAAATGGCGCATCATCCAATGGTAAAGACTGGAAAGGACCCAGCATCTCATTGTGCACCCGTGTGTTCAATTCAGGCTGCACTCAGCTAAATGTTCAAATATCAGTCTCCCACACCATTGACTATGTATTACTGTAGACAATACAAACGTGCACTCTGCTAACTGTCCACATGTCATTGTCACACACTGTAGACAGCATATCACTGTTGGAAGTTCACACTTTGCAAACTACAGTGTGTCTGTATATTAGTTACCAAATATTATAGATGTTGCATTACTATAGATATTGTATTACTATAGATAGTACATACGTTGCACACTGTGGACTGTCCATACATCAGTTATCTCACACTGTAGGCATTATATTCCACACCAGCACTGTAGCTGTACCGGCACACCTTTATTAGGCATGTGACAATTTTTAGAGACTGATGTTGTCAGGATGCACAACCTTTGCAGTATCCAGTTCGACCAGTCAGTTGATGGCAGCTTAGTGGAACAGGGAGTGTTGAACCTAGACTAAGTGTGGGATATCCAGTGACCAGGACCCAGCCTGTGCCATCCCCACATCCATACACAAATGTCTCTCTCTGTCAGACTGACTTGTTAGAACCAGCCGAGATTGCTGCAGATCAGTTCCAGTCCCAGCTTCTTGATGCTGTTCAGACTGAGCTGGAGGGAAAGGAATTGCTGGACCCTTCCCTATTCCAGCAATTATTTCACACAATTCCCACGGGATCAACACAAGGTATGAATGAGACTGACATAAACCTGTAAAGTTTTATTTTTTCATTCAGTTTCTGAGGGTAAACATCAATTCTTTTCGCAGACGGCCATCCAGTGATTACACAGATTTGTTGTACAAGTTTGTTAATTGTACAAATGACCACGAGATTCAGCTCTTCCTTGACAACAAGCTTAGGGACACTGAGGTAATGCCAATGGTTCTGCAACATTATACAATATTGGGGTGAAGATATAGCCACAACCACTCCTCTGTTCTCATTGATTTGGTTCCAGTTTCTTCCATCTGTGGGAAAGTTGGCATGGTGGCTCAGTGGTTAGCATGACTGCTTCACAGTGTCAGGGACCTAGGTTCTACTCCACTCCTGTCTGTGTAGAGTTTGCATGTTCTCCCTGTGTCCACATGGGTTTCCTCCTTCCGTCCAAAGGTGTAGAGGTTCGGTGGATTCACTATGCTGTAGTGTCCAGGGGTGTGCAATGCTAGGTGAATTGACCATGGTAAACTGGGATTACAGTGGTAAGGGGATGCTGTTTGAAGGGTTAGGGCAGACTCAATGGTCCAAATCACCACCTTCTGCATTGTAGGGATTCTATGATTGAGACAGATTGGGCAAAGAGAATGAATGAGCAATTGACTTCCGAAACAGGCTGCATAAGGATAATAACAGGGCACAATTTCAGACAGAATTACCACAGGATGAAGCATGGCATTCATCCCCAAACTCCATCAACAGACACATTGACCTGGACACCATATACAAACCACTACAGCTGAAACTGACACCCGGAAACGGCAAGAACATCCATCAACAGACACATCGACCTGGACCCCACATACAAATCACTGCAGCTGAAACTGACACCCGGAAGCGGCAAGAACAAACCAATATAAATACCGGAAGAAACATCAAAGCAGCGCTTCACACGAGGCTCCAACAGCACTGATGATGTTCCCTAGCCAGGGAACGAAACGTTTGCAGCAAAAACTTCCAGCTCGGCGAGCAGAACCACAACAGAATTACCACCATCTGAAACAATTTAAGAGAAAAGAAAACAAATAGGAAATTCAGTCTCCTCACTTCAGGGACTGATTCTGAGCTGGCTACCCACAGCCAGTGTACTGTGCAAATGTAGATAAAAGGTGACCTGATAATGGGATACCAGCTCTGTGCAGTTTTTTCAGAATGACAATTATTTTACCCTCTACAACACTACCTGCATCCCCCTACACATCGTTCCCCAGCAGCATCTCATTCATCCACCCACAAAATCAGCCACTGGAGATATGCAAATGTCAAGTTAAGATATTAATAAACCTTCCATGCTTTAGAAACATTAGGATCTGCATTTGGACACTTGATACTGTTCTATTTGTTCATTACAATGCTGATTTATGTAAAAGAACATTTCACTGCTTTCTTGATCTGGTGCCTGAATTTGGACTGTGTTGCCCCACAAATAAATGCATTTGTGCAACCACTTAAATTCACCAAAATAACTCCGACTTGTTCAAATACGTGTAAAGAATGATTTCCATCAATGGCATGAGTTTGAGGAATAGTAATGTAAATGAAATTTATCACATATGTGGAACACAAAATAACAAAGCTGCCAGAAATGGTAGAGAGTAAAACTGTAGACCTCTTTCTGCTCTCCATCTCAGGATCACTGTGATTCTCTTCTTTGTTCTGACCCCTCAGTCCCTTACGGACTCAACTGGCTACTATAATGTGTCTGACTGTCAGGGTGTTGAGCAGCAGAATTAGATCAAATGGCAACAATGGATTAAGAACTGTAAGGAACCATTTAAATCCCACCCAGCTGGGATTCACTCTAATAGCTCGGCTATGAAATACAAAACTATGGTAGATTGTTGTTAGAATTACAACAGCATTTCTCTTTGTGCAATATTTAGTTTTTCATTTTCTGGAAGCAAATAGTGACAAAACGATCAAAGCTGAAAGTGACAATGAACCAAACAGAGCAAAGAAGTGGCTGTTATTGACAGGACATAGTTTATGCTTCATATAGGAGTTTTATCCAAGAAAGATAAAGGGAAATAATAAACATTGATCTGCCTCAGTATGACCTCAGGTGATAACAACCATCATATCAGATGCTGCCATGGCCACCAGGTAGCAAGTGGTGCAGGAAGACAGGCCACACTTTCCAGAGACAAAATATTAAGTGCCACTAAATTAACTGTTGTTAGGGAGAGAAAAGAAAATAGACTAAAATAGTTTGAAGCAAACATACTACCCGAGTCCAGGCTATCATATCTGTATTTTGATACAAAAAGACATGGACTTTGAATTAAGCAAATGGTTAAACATCACAACTGTCATCTCATTTAATCTCAGAAATGCCTATTCCAAGGTTTAATACACAGAGAGTTTATGGGATAAACCTGAGTCCACTTCCTGAAAGCTGATTGACATCTTTGTAAGTTTCAATGAGATTTTTGAACCTTGATTTAACTGACTTTGCAGTTTGAGCATTTCCCAGCCTGGTGTGGGAAATCAGGAAGCTGAAGGGAGGCAAACCCAGAATCAGTGAAGATGGAAGCACACTTCTTATCAGGCTGGACAAATGGGAATGGTTTTCTTTGACTTAGCTCACCTATTTTAGAGTCATGAGAAGCTAAAGCTGCACAATATTGAAGATTGGATCCCATTCCGGTTGTATCTTCAGATCGTACTGGGATTTGGTCAATTTAAGTTTGGTTAGACATTCCTAATTTTAGACATTACTGGACCAGAATTCCACTCCAGATTCCACCACGTTACCCCACTTCCATCACACCTCTGGATGATGAGTTGAGTGGCCTCTTGCAGATGAGTAACAGAAGGTCCAAATACGAGGATGAAACCCTGTATGGAAGAGTTGTCTTCTGAGCAAAGTTTAAACAGGTTGCCAAAGAATCATATCATGAACAGTGACCTCAGACCCAAAGTGGACCAAATGCAGCTGGACCTCAGTTTGCTCTGGATTCCTCATTTGGGTAGGGGTGGGAGCAGGACAGCAAGGTGAGCTGGGACGATGAAGCAAATAGAAACAAAACCAAAGCTTTTGGAACAGATTCAATTCTGTAGAAGGGTCACCAGGCTCAAAACATTGACTTTGTTTTCTCTCCACAGATGCTACCAGACCTGCAGAGTTTCTCCAGAAATTTCTGTTTCTGATTCGATAATATCAATTTTTCTTTTGCAGGCATCGCTGGTTTAGATATCATTGGACTAAACAGTCATGCCAACCTCACTTATATCCGACGCAGTAAATCAAAACTCCAGAGTTAATTGAGACTAACCGACCAGTTTGAAAATATATGATAAAAAGTGACCTGGTATCTGCAGAAAGACGGTCAGCACTATCAGTCCCACAGTAAAACCAGCATATTTACACAGTTTCTGTACAAACCCAGAATACCAATGATAGCCAGGATCATGTCATATATTTTGTTGACATTGCGAATAATTCCGTGCATTTTCTGACTGTGTTACTCTGCCTCGAACAACCCGACTGAATTAAACCTAGAGTCAATGAAGCCAATCATCGATATTCTCTGGAAATCTCCACAGGGACATTCAGATTGCAGCATTTTCAAAGATTTTGTGTACAGTTTGGGTAAACAAATTCTGGCAGCTATCCACGTCAGAACACTGATGAGGTAGAATATGATGATACTGAATTGTTAAATAATACAACTGGATAATTTATGTGAATCAATGATCTTTTTTGTTGCAAAAGTATGCAGCACTTTATGAAATAATATGTAAAATACACTCCATTAAAGTCCATTTCAAATCATACAGAACAGAAAAGGCAAAGTGACCATAGTTCTGATCTTTATTAGACAGAGGTCACCGGTGGTAGTTTCACCTGAAGATCATGACATCTCAAACAAAGGGAAAGGTTGAGAAGGAGAGTCCTTCTTGGTAACCTCAGCCAGGGTGCCATTTGAACTTCTGCTATTAGTATTACAAGCCAGCTGCCCTGCCAACTGAGCTAAACCAGTTGTTCAGGGCTGTGCAGGTTAGGTGCATTAGACTGGGGTAAATGTAGAGTAGTAGGGTAGGGGGATGGGTCTGGGTGGGTTACTCTTCAGAGGCTCAGTGTGGACTTGTTGGGCCGAAGAGTCTGTTTCCACATTGTAGGGATTCTGGGGAAAAAAAGGCAATTGTGATTGTTGGCTCCGATTTCAAGGAGGTTGGAGTATAAGAGTAGGGAAGTCTTCCTGTAACTGTACAAGGTTCTGGTGAGACTACATCTGGAGTACTGTGAACAGTTTCAGTCCCTTTATTTCAGGAAAGGCATCATTCCATTGCAGGCAGTTCAGTGAAGATTCGCTCAGATGGTCCCGAGAATGGATGGATTGTCTTATGAACAAACGTTAAACAGTTTGGGACTGTACTCACTGGAATTCAGCAGAATGAGCTGTGATCTCATTGAAACATAGGCTTTGACAGGGCAAATGCAGGGAAGATGTTTCCTCTCATGGGAGGCTTGGCCAGTTCACCAAAACTGCACATCTTTGGAATGTGGGAGGAAACGGGTGCATCCTGAAGAAACCCACACAGACACAAGGAGAACGTGCAAACTCCACACAACAGTTACCAGTTTGTTGATGGCATTTGGAGGTTGCAGAAATGGGGCTTATGCAATGTAGAGATACCTAACTCAATTCTGGTTTTCTTCCATTGACCAGTCCCTTCCCACTTACATCTATAATTTCTCTGATACTTTACGTCAGTTTCAGAATTTCCAGTTTGCAGGCTCTAGCCACCTCCTCTTTACCGTGGACAAGCAATTCTTTCCCCATCCATCCCATCAGGGTGGTCTCAGGGCTCTCTGCTTCTTCCTGGAAAAATGGCCTGATGGGCCCTACCCACCACCACCCTCGTCCACCTGGCTGAGCTTATCCTCACCTGAAAAGCTTCTCTTAATGGCACTCACCTTCTTCAGGTCAGAGAGGTGGCCATGGATACCCACGTAGAGCCCAGTTATGTTGTCTCTTTGTGGGGTACGTGGACAAGGGAAGAAAAGCAGAATTGAGTTAGGTCTCTCTACACTCCATAAGCCCCATTTCTGCCACCTCCAAACGTCATCAACAAATATGTCCTCCCATCTCCTCTCCTCCCATGTCATCCTTCTGCAAGGACCATTCCCTCTGGGGGACTCTGGTGCACTCTTCCTTCATTCTGCAACCCCAGAAGGTGGGATATCTGTCCATTTACTTCCTCCATCATCAATACCTCAGCGGCTAAACACACCTTCTAGATGAAATCATGCTTAATCTATACTTCCCTCGATTTAGTTTACTGCAATCCCTGCTCAAAACGTGGTCTCTACTACACTGGGGAAACAAAGCATAGATTGGGTGACTGCTTTGCAGAACATCCACGTTCTGTGTGCAAAAAAATGTCCCTGAGCTTCCAGTTGCTTGAAACTTCAGCATCCCATCTTGCTCTCTGGCCTATATCACTGTGTCAGGCTTGCTGCATTGTTCCTGAACAGTGCCTCATTTTCTATTTGAGAGCTCTAGAGCCTTCTAGACTCTGAGTTCAACAATTTTAGAACTTGAAACACCTTCTCCCATTCCTTACCCCAACCCCAAGCCTTGTCCTTGCATGGTCTGCTATTACATACAACCCACTATTACCCATTAATTTATCCCCCTATTAGCTATTTGATTTCCCAGGCTGCTCCACTTCTCCGTCTACCCAACTGTTTAGCTGTCTCTCTGAGCTCCATCTCCCCTTTACTCCTTCCCTCCCTCACCCCCAACCCACTCTATCTTCTGCATAAAAAAACAACGCTTTCCTAGTGACTAGCAGCTCTGTGGAAGAGTCACTGGACCCAAAATGTTAAATCTTGATTTCTCTCCACAGCTACTGCCAGACTTGCTAAAGTCTTCCAGCAAATTCTGTTTTTGTTGGTGATATTAGACAAGATTACTTACAGTGTGGAAACAGGCCCTTTGGCCGAACAAGTCCACACCGACCCACAACCCACCCGGACCCATTCCCCCCCCCCTTCACCTAACACTACAGGCAATTTAGCATGGCCAATTCACCTAACCTGCACATTTTTGGACTGTGGGAGGAAACTGGAGCACCCGGAGGAAAGTCACGCAGACACAGGGAGAATGTGCAAACTCCACATAGATACTCACCTGAGGTGGGAATTGAACCTGGGTCTCTGGCACTGTGAGGCAGCAGTGCTAACCATTGTGCCACCGTGCCGCCCAGACTTGCTAAAGTCTTCCAGCAAATTCTGTTTTTGTTGGTGATATGTTGTGATTTGTTTAATTAAATGCCGATTGGAAGCTGCTGCTGTTCCAGACCAATCATGTGATGCTGAGTGACCGAGGGGCATCACGATTTGCTGAAACACTGGGGTTTCTCGAAGTCCCAATGGAAGCTTTGATTACAGAACGTTTAGGGGATCGATGGCAGCAAAACCTCCAAGCAGCTTCCACCCAGTAGATTCGCAAATGGAAGTGTATTTAATTCTATCTTATTTTGTTCATTAAACTATACCTCTTACAGAATCCTGTACAATGATTTTTATTGGCCTCAGTATCATTATGGTTATGGGGTTTTAGTGTGGGCTCATTTGATATAATTAGCATTCCTTACAATATGGTACTTATTTGAATCAATTGCCTGTTACCTTCCCTGTTTTACTGTAGTGTTAGATGTGGAGCTGGAGTTGAGCAGGATTTTCTGAATTCTAATTCTGATATCTGCAGAATCTGAGCCAAAATGTAGAAAGAAGCACAAGCCTGGGTTATGGCCAGAGCTACTTTTACACTTGGATGTTATTCATTCACCCTCCATTTGCCTAAAATAGTCACATTCGCAATAGTGTTTATCACATTGTACACAGATCCTCAGAACACGGTCACCGGGCATGTGATATCAGAGTTAATCACTTATACTTGCAGTAACCAGCAGTTTTCTTCTGCTATGTTAAAGTTTTAGGTGAAAGTGAGGACTGCAGATGCTGGAGATCAGAGTGATGCTGAAAAAGCACAGCAGGTCATGCAACATCTGAGGAGCAGGAAAATCGACGTTTCGGGTAGGAGCCCTTCATTAGGAATGAGGCTGGGAGCCTCCGGGGTGGAAAGATAAATGGGAGGGGTGTGGGGATGGGGAGAAGGCAGCTAAGTGTGCAATAGGTCAGAGAGGAGGGTGGAGTGGACAGACAGGAAGGAGGATTGGCAGGTGGAACAGGTCATGAGGAAGGTGCTGAGCTGGAAGGTTGGAACTGGGGGAAGGTGGGGGGAGGGGAAATGAGGAAATGGTGAAGCCCACATTGATGCCCTGGGATTGAAGTGTTCCGAGACGGAAGATGAGGCATTCTTCCTCCAGGCGTAGGGGGTTGAGGGAGTGGCGGTGGAGGAGGCCCAGGACCTGCATGACCTTGTCAGAGTGGGAAGGGAGTTCAATTTCTGCCGACACTCATAAAAGATTTTATCTTTGTGACTAAGGCTGTGCAGGAACGTGAGCATAAAGTTAGTGCATGGTGTACTGAAGTTATGTCCCGAAGTTTGATTAGCTGCGAACAACATTATGTCATGATTGGAGCATTAACACTTGCTTCAGTTCAAGTGGACAAGTAGAGGTCATTTTAACTTAGTTGCTGTGCTTAATTGGTTAAAGTAGTTTAGTGCTGAAGGGCTGTACACTGATACTTTATATATGATTTTCAATTTCTTAAGTTTCATTTTTGGCTAACATAATGACCATGTGCTATTGCATTAGACAGTCTTGGGTATGTGGCCTGTGCCACTTCCACTGTAGGCCAAACACCTTGGTCAGCTGGATTGGTGATAGCCCTTGCATAGGTAAACAATTCCTCTTGTTGCTTGCATGGTATTCCTAACTTATCTGCTTTTGCACGCTCTATCCATGCAGTCACAGAGCAAGAAAAACCAACTTCCATTCACTGAGAGTGGAGCAAAGGGGAAGTTGGAGGGCTTGAGGGAGGTCAAGGAACTATAGGAAGCTGGAGAAATGGAAGGATTGGTGAATGGGGGAGAATAAGGAATGGGGCTGAATTCTGCCTGGGGAAAAGGTAAATGGAGATGGAGAAGAGGGACACTTGGAGGGAAGTCCCATGTGGAACCAAACCACCTTTTATCAACTATCATTCCTCCATCAAGTACATCCACTGGCCACTCATCCTGCTGTCAGTGGAGCCTGTTTCTTTTTTCTATGAATAGTTTCTATCAAATCTTCCCTTCACCTACTCTGCTGTAAGAAGAATATTCGCAGCTTCTCTTGGTTCCAACTATTCTTGCTATCACCCTTTATCCTCAATACCATTTCAGTTAAAACCCTTTTTGTGCGTTGCCATTTGTCCTATATTATGTTACCCAGTGTTGAGCAGAGTTCTCTGACTGGGACTTAACCAATGATTTTTTAAAAATCTGGAGAAAATCTTTTGCTTTATCTTTGCATCTATTTGCTCCTTCATAATGTCAGAGGTGAGAATATTTGCTGATAACCGTGCAATGTTAAGCACCATGTGCAGCTCCTGTCCTTACTGTATCCTGGAGCCACTTGTCAAGCTGTTACTTCCAATTCTGGAATCTCCATCATTGAAAAAGACTAACTTGACAGATGCATTCACATTCATGTCCTACCTTAATTTGGAACTAGATTGGTATTCCTGCATTGTCACTGAATCAAAGTCATGGAATTCTCTACCTAAAATCAGTATAGATGCATTTTCACTGGCGAGACCAGTTGTTCAAGTCGGCAACTCACCAGCACTGTCTCAATGGAAGTGAATGACAAGCCTTGCTAGTGTTGGCCCTGTTGCTAAACTGTAAGTTAAAAACAAGATTGCTGGGAAATCATGTATCCATAACCCCTCAACACAAATGGAGCTCCATTTCAGGTGCATTGTTTGTAGATATGTTCTATGTTCAAAGTTATTATACATCTCTGGAGCAGGTGGGATTTGATCCCAGGCCTCCTTGACAAGACACACGGACTTTACCATAAGAGACCTTCAAATTATGGATTTATCAGGTGCAATTTTGGATTGATTGTCTAATCTATGTTATAACTCAGTCTGCAGATGTGCTATTTAGTTCCTGTAGAGGGAAGTAAACGTTTTGCCTTGGGAGCAGAGCATGATAATTGGAGCGGTTCTGAGAACATCCTTAAAACAGGTAAACATCTTACAACTCCAACAACTTTTCATAGACACAACAGGTTTTAAAACTAAATTGGTTGGTCAGCTTGTCTGAAACATCTTACAAAAGCAATAAAATTCATACTAAACATAAAACCTTTCTGCCTTCTCCCCATGCTCAGTAATTGGACTGCATTTTGCAGCTGAGGATGATGTAAAAATGCTGAAAATGTGTTGCTGGAAAAGCGCAGCAGGTCAGGCAGCATCCAAGGAACAGGAGAATCAACCTTTCGGGCATGAGCCCTTCTTCATTCCTGAAGAAGGGCTCATGCCCGAAAGGTCGATTCTCCTGCTCCTTGGATGCTGCCTGACCTGCTGCGCTTTTCCAGCAACACATTTTCAGCTTTGATCTCTAGCATCTGCAGTCCTCACTTTCTCCTAGATGATGTAAAAATGTCCTGTACTGAAAACGTTTCAAATTGATTAATGGTTTTGCTACTTTTAGTTTAGAATTTTCCAGACACATCAATGTCAGCAGCGCTTCCACTGACTGCCTGATTTTACAATATCATCTCAAAGGTTTCTTCTGTTTTGAGCAACTGTGCAAACATTGGAAAAAAAAAAGATGTTTTACAGTGCCCTTCCTGAGTGACTTCTGGATTCTCACCAGAAGTGAAATTCACTTTGAGTATATTCTGTCTGCATTTAGATCTCCATCTAACCTGCATCTTTATGTCCAAGACCTTTCCAAATGCTCGTTCCTTTTCAAAAAACTTTGAGCAAAGAGAGTTTTAACTACTTCAAGTTAAAGTAACAGTGGTGCAATATAGTTTGTATTTTGAAATACTTCCATTGGAAGCTTTGACGAAAAAAAGAGTAACAGGGATTTTAATGCTTGGCTTTTTTTTTAAACTGAAGACAATTCTTTGAGAAATCTAATCTAATCTAAAAATAAAGTGACAAAGTTGATTGATGAGGGAAGGGCTATAGATGTCATACTCATGGACTTCAGTAAGGCATTTGATAAGGTTCCCCATGGGAGGCTGATGGAGAAAGTAAAGTTACCGGAGCTCCAGGGTGTATTAGCTAGATGGATGGAGATCTGGCTGAGCAACAGGAGACAGAGAGTAGCAGTGAAGGGAGTTTCTCAAAATGGAGAACTGTGACCAGTGATGTTCCACAGGAATCCGTGTTGAGACCACTGTTGTTTGTTATATACATCAATGATCTGGAGTAATGTATAGGTGATCTGATTTGCAGATGACACGGAGATTGGTGGGTTAGCAGATGATGAAGGGGACTGTCAGAGAATGCAGCAGAATATAGATTGGAGAGTTGGGCAGAGAAACGGCAGATGTAGTTCAATCCGGGCAAATGTGAGATGATGCATTTTGGAAGATCCAATTCGAGAGCGAACTACACGGTAAATGGAAATGCCCTTGGGGAAAATTGACGTACAGAGTGTTCAGGCCCTGAAGGTGGCAATGCAGGTCGATCGAGTGATCAAGAAGGCGTATGGCGTGCTTTCCTTCATCGGACATTGTTGAAGAAAATCTCAGATGCACACCTTGGGAACAGACTGAGCCTATTACATCTCATAATATGTCATGGGTAGCAGCCAGTCCATAAAACAAATGAATCGCGACTGCGTCGAAAAGCTCCAATTCAGTGGGGATTTATAAATGGCCCAACAACAATTTGCTTAACTAGACTCAGTACCACAACTTCGCCACAAGATGGCCGACTTACACTTGCATGCAGCAGAGTTGAGACCTTGCCAAGAGTGGGTATTAATGGTACATTGTTCTCTGTATTCACATGCTGTTTAGCGACAGTCTCCAGACAAGGCAGTTCATGAGTCATGCGAGAAAGCATACTATCTCATAGGTAAGGCAAGTCTATTTCGAGAGCAAATTATACAATGATGGAAGAGAAAGTTAAAAAAATCAGACAACACCAGGTTATAGTCAAAGACATTTATTTGGAAGCACTAACTTTCAGAGTGCTGCTCCTTCATCAGGTGGTTGTGGAGTATAAGATTATAAGACATCGGTCTTTTTCAATGTATCATTTCAGTTACATCACACTGTAAACTTTTGCTCTAAATTCTGTGTCTTACGATTTTATATTCCATGACCATCAAAAGCGCTGCGAAGGCTAGTGCTTCTGAATAAACCTGTTGGACTATAATCTGGTGTTGTGTGATTTTTAACTTTGAACCGAATGCAATCTTCTAAGTATGGCTTAACCAACATAATATAAAGCTGCAACATGACATCCTGACTCTTGGACTCAATGTCCTGACCAATACTGGAAGTATGACACATACCTTCTTAATACCCTACCTACATGTGTGGCCACTTTCAGGGAGCGACAAACTTGAACCCTAATATCCCGCTGTAAATCGATATGTTCAGGGTTCTGCCCTTAACTGTATAGTTTTCCTTAACATTTGATCTCCTAAAGACTAGCATCTCACACTTAGACGGATTAAACACCATCTGCCATTTCTCCACCCATATCTGCAACTGATCTATATGCCGCTGCATTCACTCAAAATCTTCTACAATATCCACAACTCTACTGATCTTTGCATCATCTTCAAACTTACTAACCCATCCACCTACAACTTCATCCAAGTCATTTATATCTGTTACAAACAGTAGAGGTCCCAGTATGATTCCCTGCAGAACACCACTAGTAACCGTTCTCCAGTCAGAAGAACACCCTTCCACAACTACTCTCTGCCTTCTATGGGCAAACCAATTCTGAATCCATGCGGCCAAGTTACTGTGGATCCCATGCATTATACTCTTCTGGATGAGCCTACCATGAGGGACCTTGTCAAAAGCCTTACTAAAATCCATGGAGACAATATCCATCCACTCTACCCTCATCGATCACCTCCTCAAACAATTCAACCAAGTTAGTTTGACATGACCTTCCCTACACAAAGCCATGCTCACTGCCCCTAATTAGGCAGTGCTTTTCCAAATGTGCTTAAATCCGATCCCAGAAAATTCTGTCAATAGCTTCCCAACGACTGATGAAGGTCTCACCAGTTTATAAGTTTCTGATTTATCCCTAATTGCAGTCTTGAACAGAGGAACAACATTAGTTGCTTGCCAGTCTTCCGGTACCTCCAGTGGCTAGTGAAGATACAAATGTTGTGGTCAAGGTCCCAGTAATCTCCTCTCCTGCCTCACTCAAAAACCTGGCGTAGATAGCATCAAGCCCTTGCGACTTATCAAACTTAGTGCTCTTCAAAAAACCCAATATCACTTCTTTCTTGATCTCAAAATGCCCTTGCATATTAGCATGCTGCACACTAATCTCACTATCCTCTAAATCCTTCTTCTGGATGAATACTGACACAAAGTATTCATTTAGGATTTCAGAAGCCTCCAAATACAAGTTCCTCCTTTATTCTCAAATGGTCCTACCTTCTCCCTTATTATCCTCTTGTTTTTATTTTTTTTAACGTATGCCTAGAATGCCTTGGAATTCTCTTTAAACCTATTGTCAATTTCACGGTCCCTTCTTGCTCTACTAAATCCCTGCTCGAATTCTTTCCTGCTTTCTTTATATTCTTTACAGGCCTTGCCCAATTTTAACTTCCTAAACCTTCCATTTGCTTTTTTCATTTGTGAGTAAATTCACAACCTCCCTCTTTATCCAAGGTTCCCTTACCTTGCTATCCTTATCCTTTCTCCTTACTGGAACATGCCGCTCCCAATATTGACCCATTGGGAACTCCACTCCAAATCTTCCTCCAGCCAGAAATATATCCACTGACCATTGACTCTCTCTTTCCTATCACTCAGTTAATGTTGTATCCATGTTGCCCGTGCCTCTTGTACCACGACTTATAATCTTCCACACAATTTGTTGTGTGCTATCTTCTGGAAATCCATGTTAATCACATCAGTAACATTGCCTTCATCGACCCTTTCTGTTAAGTCATCAGAACACTTCAGCAAGACAGTTTTACACAATTTTCCCCTTGATATTTTTTAACCAACCTACCTTTATCCATGTGATTATCAGTTTTATCACAATAGTTGTTTCCAGAAGCTCTCCCAACACCAGTGTTAAACTGACAAGGCTGTCAATTCCAGGATTAATTTACAAATCTTCACAGAACAAGGGCATAATGTTGATAACCCTCCAGTCTCCTGACACCTCCTCTCAGTCCAGAGGAGACTGTAATGTTATGGCCAGTGCCCCTCTCACTTCAACCAGAATCCTTGGATGTATCTCATCCTGATCTGGTGTCCTGTTAACCCCGAGTGCCAACATCATTTGGACAGGGAATTGGTGAGGAAAAGTTTCCTCCTCAGCGTACGCGCACATTAACACTTTACTGATTAGTATCATAGCTGTTTTCTCACCCTCACTGGAAAGACTTAAAAATAAACTCTTATTTCTCTCCAGCACGAGGCCTCAGTCCGCGACCTCGCGCAGAGTCGGTTAAACGGCCGCGGTCTCGAGATCCCGCGTGACAACTCAGGGCGGGCCTTTACTCTCCTCCAGCTCTGATTGGTCAGAAAATCTGTCAATCCCGTGCTTATAGCCAATAGAAGTGCGGTCCCGCGTTGGGAACGTCATCTGGAAGTGAATGTGGTTATAAAGAGAAGTCGATGGAGAGACTCGGCAGGTTTGGCAGCTTCTGTGGAGTTAAAACAAAGGTAACGTTTCAGATTCAGTGACCCTTCATCAGTACTGAAAGTAGCTCGGAAAAAATGCAGCTAGTGGCTCTCACTCCTGCAATAGGTGGAGATGGAGCCCAGAAAGAGAGAGAAGAGACTCAGATAAAGGGGATGGATAATTGTGAGGCAGGGAGAAATAAAAGCTGATACAGGGGAAAATGTAGCAGCAGATTACTGCAGATACTGGAATCTATTGTAAACAAGTCCCATTCCTGATGAAGGGCTTATTTCCGAAATGTGGACGGCACAGCATTTCTGCGTTTTTGGGGTTTCTCTTGAGGGAAGGATAGGATTGATAAATCAGTGGCTGAAAAGGTGGTGCAATGTGCAGGGATTCAGTTTCTTGGATCGTTGCGATCTCTTCTTGGACAGAAAAGATCTGTTCAAAAAGGATGGGTTTCACCTGAACTGGAAAGGGACCAATATCCGACTGGGGAGATTTGCTAGTTCTAGTTTCGGATCCTGCCAGCATTTTTAGATGGTGAGGTGGGAGCTTCTAAGTAACAGCACATAGACAGAAATATGAGGATGTTTCTGAATCAGAAAAGAGCAAGTTAAGACGGACATGAGCGGTCAGAGAATGATTTAACTCTCAGATAAGGCTGATAAGCTCAGCACGTGTGGGAATGTGGGTTTGGGATGTCAAAGCTACCACAGAAGCTTGGCTGAGGAATTGACAAGAGAGGCAGCTCAGGCTTTAGGTGTTATAGGAGGGATAGTAAGAGAGGAGAGGGAATGGCATATTTAATTAAGGAATACATTACTGCAATTAGAATAGATATTTCTGAGGGACTGTCGTAGTGTTAAAGTTTTGATTAGATTAGATTACTTACAGTGTGGAAACAGGCCCTTCGGCCCAACAAGTCCACACCGACCCGCTGAAGCAACACCCACCCATACCCCTACCCTTACATTTACCCCTTATCTAACACTATGGGCAATTTAGCATGGCCAATTCACCTGACCTGCACATTTTTGGACTGTGGGAGGAAACCGGAGCACCCGGAGGAAACCCACGCAGACACGGGGAGAATGTGCAAACTCCACACAGTCAGTCGTCTGAGGCGGGAATTGAAACCGGGTCTCTGGCGTTGTTGGTGAAGAATTTGTTTAAATGTGTTCAAGAAAATTTTCTTTATCAATATATAAATGTTCCTGTAGAGAATGAGCAAAACTTGAATATCTTTTCAAAACAAGGCAGTGCAAGTGACTGGAACTGGTGATTGTAATGCTGTTAGTTTTAAAAAGTTATGGAAAAGGATAAATCTTCCAAAAAAGTTAAAGCTCTTAATTGGAATAAGGTAAAATTTAAGGGAATGATGCAATAACTTTCAAAAATTGATTAGAGCAGACCGTTTACAGCTAAAAGTATGACTGACAAGTGGGAGTCTTTAATGTGATAATGAGAGTTCAGAAGCATATGGTCCTGTTGGTTGAAGGGTATAAAGTAGGTAGGAACATGCTTAAAAAGGAAATCAGAAAGGCAAAAATGGAAACTTAGATAACATTGGCAAGTAAGATTTAAGATAACCCAAAAAAGATTCTATAAACACTTGGAGAGAGAGAGAGAGAAAAAGACCCTTTAAAGATCAACAAAGTTGACTTTGTGTTGAACCTCAGGAGGTGGGAGAGATGGTAACTGAATATTTCACATCAATTATTACTGTTGGAAAAAGAAACGAGGGCTGGAGAACTCGGGGAAATAAATATTGATATTTTAAAAACAGTTCACATTACAGAAGAGGAAGAACTGGAGGTCTTAGAAAACATAAAGATAGATAACCCTCCAGTACCTGATTATGTGACCCAGGATGTTGTGGGAAGTTGGGTAGAAAATTGTGGGGCACCTAGTAGAAATATTTGTTTATCTATATGTTGGGGAAGGGTTAACATTATTTGCCCAGAAGCCATTTTCCTGATTCGGCTGAGTGTTCCATTTGTGTCCCCAGCCAGAACTTTGCTGGCTATGCATTCCTTACTATGAGGTAATGTGAAAGGTTGTCCTTGTCTTACTTCTCAAGATAGTGTCTCCTCCCTTTGCTGAATGATCACCACAGGCTGTAAAACCAGTCAAGTTGACATAGACTTTCCAATTCGTCCCCCTTCCTTCTCTAGATATTGCCTCTTCATGGTCATTCAGCCAATTAGGGGTATCTCTGCTTAGTGTTAACTGGAGCAGGTGGTGATACTATTCCATTTGTCCACTTGTAGAATGCATAATAGTGCTTTAGTTTTGAACTTAATGACGAACCTCTAATTTAGTACCAACTTGTAAGCATGCCAAACTGTGTAATTAACGATCAGCTCCTTTCTCTTTATAATCCTATGGTATCCTGAGGTACTTCGGAATAACACCGAGCCACAGTTAGGATGGTGAACTCCCATGATCTATCATGTAATAAACTAATCAGTTTGCAAGGTCTGAGTCTCGAGAGTTTTCTCCAACACTGAGCATGGGTGAAGAACCAAAGAACTGGAATTTGGCGTGTTGAGTATGAGAGTTAGAAAGTCATGTTGCAGCTATACAGGACTTTGGTTAGACCTTTTGGAATGCTGTGCGCAATTCTGGTCTCCCCGTTGTAGGAAAGATGTTGTTAAACTTAAAAGGTTTCAGGAAAGATATACGAGGTTTTTGCCAGGGTTGGAAGTTTTGAGCGGTAGGGGGAAGTTGAATAGGCTGAGGCTATTTTTCCAGGAGTATTGGAGGCTGAGGGGGTGACCTTTATAGAGGTTAACAAAATCATGAGGGGCATGGATAGGGTGAATTGCCAAGGTCTCTTTCCAAGGGGAGAGGAGTGCAAAACTAGAGGGTATAGGTTTAGGAGACGGAGTTAGACAATCAGAAGGACTTTGAGAAGGAATCCAGAGCAGCGCAGTGACACAGGATTGTTCCCAATTGTCAAACTTACTGTTGTTTCTGGCATTCATACCTGCATTTCATTTCACTTAATTCAATGAAATCGGTCATTTCTTTCACGATCACACCAGCTGGTAACATTTATATCGCAACAGAACAGCTAACACTTTCATAGATATTTTATAAAATGTGATTCACACCTGTCCAAGAAAGCAAATGAATTAATGATGAACATGGAACATTTTGAATACAGGTAAACAGGTGAGAATGTAAAATCGAGAATTTAGAGGACAACATGCTCCATTATAAAGATTAAATCACATACTTTTTAAAAATCTGTGTGTCTTTTGACTGCAAATGTATTTTCAGCAATACTTTACTTGGTCTGTTTCCATTCAGTTCATTCTGGCCTGATGCTGATGTATCCACTTTTATCATGACAAATTAAATGAAGTTAATTTTGACCCATCCAGCATGCAGGTACAGCAGGCAGAGAAGAAAGCTAATAGCTTGCTGCCCTTCATAACAAGAGGAATTGAGTATAGAAGCAAAGAGGTTTTTCAGCTGTACAGGGCCCTGGTGAGACCGCACCTGGAATATTGTGTGCAGTTTTGGTCTCCAAATTTGAGGAAGGATATTCCGGCTATTGAGGGAATGCAGCGTAGATTCACGAGGTCAATTCTTGGAATGGCGGGACTATCTTATGTTAAAAGATTGGAGCGACTGGGCTTGCATACCCTTGAGTTTAGAAGGCTGAGAGGGGATCTGATTGAGACGTATAGATTATTAAAGGATTGGACACTCTGGAGGCAGGAAGCATGTTTCCGTTGATGGGTGAGTCCCGAACCAGAGGACACAGTTTAAAAATAAGGGGTAGGCCATTTAGAACAGAGAGTTGAGGAGAAACGTCTTCACCCAGAGATTGGTGGGTGTGTGGAATGCTCTGCCCCAGAAGACTGTGTGAGCCAAGTCTCTGGAAACTTTCAAGAAAGAGTTGGATAGAGCTCTTGAGGATAGTGGAATCAAGGGATATGGGGATAAGGCAGGAACAGGATGCTGATTGAGGATAATCAGTCATGATCATAATGAATGGTGGTGCTGGCTAGAAGGGCAGAATGGCCTACTCCTGCACCTATTGTCTATTGTTTATATTATGTCAGATGACAATAACGTATTCAAAGACATGAATTTTACATGGTATCTTAAACAGGAGAAGGACCTGTTTACTCGGAATTATGATACTGGCCGAAGGAAAGTGCAGCCTCCCAACCTGCACCAGTCGTTACCTCATGGCAGTGGTGACAGCAGACCTATTTATTATAATCACAGAAGTTATTCTGTGGCAGATTAAATGTTATTAATTTCCCCTGTCTTTCCTGGATCTCACCACTATTTGTAGTGTTCACAATGTTCTGATTCATTCAGCCAAAAACTGTTCTGTCTGGTTGACAGTTACCTCCTCCTTTGATCGATGTAATTGTCATCTATTTCCAGAACGTGGATACACAGTATTGCACCAAGAAAAATGCAGCTGTTGTCCTCTGAATACCATGCATTCTAGTCTATTTTTAATAACATCCCCTTCTACTATAGATATGAACCGACAGAGGTAATTGCCAATTGTTTCTGTTATCCAAAGCAGAATTATTTTTCTGTGCCGGTTGGGTGGGATTTGACTGTTTTGATTGGGTTTTAATGCCCTTGGTTCCATACACTTTCATTCTGTCGTTCAGTACCGACAGTGAGATATATTTTTATGACAAGTTGGGCCCATCAGAGACTGAAGGGCCATAGCAAAGGAGAGAATCCCAGTGACCCAGGGATGGAAAGCAGAAGAAAGACTGATTTTACTTTTGTCGTTATCCGACACTTTCATCATTCTGTGGTTGGTGCAAGAATTATAGAATTCTTTCATTATAACATTCGGGGAACATACCTGAGACATTACAACAGTTCAGAATTTATATTTGCAATGGTTGGCGTTTCACTGGTGAATTTAAATTGCTGCATAAACACTCAGTTCAAGTTCAGACTGCAAGTCAAAGAAATGAAATATCCTGTCATATTAATTATCCAATTAATAAATAAACAAAATATCTGACAGTAGTCTAGAGAACCCAGTATATACATTGCATGAATGAAAAAACAGTCACAAAGGCTATTGCGAATAACTGGAACCCAACCATTGATCCTTCTACTATCCACTCCAAACATTGCACGTTCTGTTTGCTATGAATTCTCAATTCAAGTCAGTATATTATCCTGATCCCATTTGCTTTGATGTTGCAAACTAACATTTTACGTGGGACTTTGTCAAAAGGTCTGTGAAAATCCAAGTACCCACATCCACTGGATCTTCCTTATCTATTCTGAGATAATACCAACTTAACAGAATTATTTGAGCAAGTGACAAAGTTGATTGATGAGAGAAGGGCTGTAGATGTCATATACATGGACTTCAATAAGGCATTTGATAAGGCTCCCCAAGGCAGGCTGATGGAGAAAGTGAAGTTGAATGGGATCTAGAGTGTACTAGCTAGATGGAAAGAGAATTGGCTGGACAACAGGAGACTGTGAGCAATAGTGGAAGGGAGTTTCTCAAAATGAAGAACTGTGACCAGTGGTGGAGTAGCAGTTAGTGAAGGGGACTGTCAGAGAATGCAGCAAAATATGGATAGATTGGAGAGTTGGGCAGAGAAATGGCAGATGGAGTTAAGTCTAGGCAAATGCAAGGTGATGCATTTTGGAAGACCCAGTTCTCAAGCAAACTATACAGTAAATTAGAATCCCTACAGTGTGGAAACAGGCCATTTGGCCCAACAAGTCCACACCAACCCAGTCCCCTACACCAATTACTCTAGACTTCCCCTATCTAATGCACCTTGCTTACATATTCTCGAACACAATGGGTAATTTAGCAAGGTCATTTCACCTAATCTGCACATCTTTGGACTTAAGCCCTGGGGAAATTGACATACAAAGAGATATGCGTGTTCAGGCCCCATATTTCCGTGAAGGTGGCAATGCAGGTCAATAGAGTGGTCAAGAAGGCATATGGCATGCTTTCCTACATCGAACGGGGTATTGAGTACACGATTTGCCAGGTCATGTTATAGTTGTATAGGACTTTGGTTCGGCCACATTTGGAATACAGCATACAGTTTTGGTTGCTACATTACCAGAAGGATATGGGTACTTTGGAGAGGATGCAGAGGAGATTCACTAGGATGTTGCCTGGTATGGAGGGTGCTAGCTATTTAGAGAGGTTGAGTAGAATAAGATTATTTTCATTAAAAAGATGGAGTTTGAGGTGGCGATCCTGACTGGGGTCGACAAAATCATGAGAGGTATAGACAGGGTGGATAGCAAGAAGCTTTTTTTTCCCAGAGTGGGGGACTTAATTACAAGTTCAAGGCGGGATGGGAAAGGGTTAAGGTAAATATGCGTGGAAAGTTCTTTATGCAGAGAAGAGGTAGAGATGGACATGATAGCGTCGTTTAAGATGTATCCAGACAGCTACATATTATCCTTTACCTTGCAGGGGTGGCACGGTGGCACAGTGGTTAGCACTGCTGCCTCACAGCGCCTGTCGACCCGGGTTCAATTCCCGACTCAGGCGACTGACTGTGTGGAGTTTGCACGTTCTCCCCGTGTCTGCGTGGGTTTCCTCCGGGTGCTCCGGTTTCCTCCCACAGTCCAAAGATGTGCAGGTCAGGTGAATTGGCCAAGCTAAATTGCCCGTAGTGTTAGATAAGGGGTAAATGTAGGGGTATGGGTGGGTTGCGCTTCGGCGGGTCGGTGTGGATTTGTTGGGCCGAAGGGCCTGTTTCCACACTGTAAGTCTAATCTAATCTAATCTACATGAATGGCCAGCGGACAGAGGGATACATATCCTTGGAAAATAGGCGACGGGTTTTAATCGAGGATCCAGATCAGCAGAGGCTTGGAGGGCTGAAGGGCCTTTTCCTGTGCTGTAATTTTCTTTGTTCATTGTTGTTAGCGTGGTTTTGTCAGAGGGACAAAATGCATCATAAATGTGGTGAAATTCTTTGAGGAAGTGACCAGGTCTTTGGATGAGAGCAATTGATGTAGTTTATATGGATTTTAGCAAAGCCTTTGACAAGATTAAATTCAATTCCCTACAGTATGGAAACAGGCCAGGCAAGCCAACACGTCCACACTGACCTCCCAAAGGTTAACCCACCCATTCCCCTACCTTTACCCCTACCTAATGCACCTATCTCTATGGGCAATTTAGCATGGCCAATTTACCTAACCTGCACACCTTTGGACGTGGGACGAACCGAGCACCCAGAGGAGACCCGCACTGACACAGGGAGAATGTGTAAACTTCACACAGACAGTCACCCAAGTCTGGAATCGGACCCAGGGCCCTGGTGCCGTGAGGCAGCAGAGCTAAGCACTGAGTCACTGAACTGTCCCAAAGCCACACATAGGAGATTGACAACTAAAGTAAAAACACATGGAATTCAGAATAAATTAGCAAATTGACTCAGACAGAGGAAGCCGAGGCAAAGCTGAAATTGGAGACTGGTATCCAGTGGGATCAATTTTGGATCTTTTATTGTTTGTGATATTCGTAAATGATAATAAAGAGTATGTGTGTGTGTGTGTGTGTGTACATGTATTTGAGTGTGTGTGTGTATGTCTGCCCGTGTGTGTGTTCATGTATGTGGGTGAATGTGTGTTGTTGGGGGTGGGGGTGTTTGGGGACACTAAGTAAGTTTGTGATGAGACAAATATTGACTGGGTGGTTGGCAGTGAGGAAAATATTCTTAGGCTACAAACAAAAATAGGTAGATTGGTCAAACGGGCAGATCAACGGCAGATAAAATTTAATCCTGATAAACCCTGACGTGATACATTTTGCCAGAAATTGCAAGACAAGGCAGTACTCAGTGAATGGGAGGACACCAGGCTGCATAAAGCAATCAAAAGATCTTAAGGTGCTTGTTAACAGATCTCTGAAGGTGGCAGGACTGGCTAATAGGGTAGTTAAGAAGGCGTACAGGATATGTGCCTTTGCTAGTCAAGATGTAGGTTATAAGAGAAGGGAAGTGCTGTTGGACATTGTTTAGGCCATAGTTGGACTATTGTGTGTAGTTCTGGTCACTGCAGCATGGGAAGGATGCGTTTGCATTGGAGGGAGTGCAAAGGAGGTTCAGCAGGATGTTGCTTAGGCTGTAGCAATTTAGCTGTGAAGAGGGAGGCTGGATAAGCTCGGGTTGCTTCACTAAGAACAGAGATCGGAATATCTATGAAGACCATAGACAGGGTGAATCAAAAGCAGTTGTTCCCCTTAGTCAAAGGGCCTATAACAGGGTGGTATAATTTTCACTGAAAATGTGTTGCTGGAAAAGTGCAGCAGGTCAGGCAGCATTCAAGGAGCAGGAGAGTTGACGTTTCGGGCATGAGCCCTTCTTCAGGAATGAGGAAAGTGTGTCCAGCAGGCTAAGATAAAAGGTAGGGAGGAGGGATTGGGGGAGGGGGTTGGAAATGCGATAGGTGGAAGGAGGTCAAGGTGAGGGTGATAGGCAAGAGTGGGGATGGGGGGGCGGAGAGGTCAGGAAGAAGTTTGCAGGTTAGGAAGGCGAGGGATTTGACTGAGACAAGGTGGGGGGAGGGGAAATGAGGAAACTGGAGAAATCTAGGTTCATCCGTTGTGGTTGGAGGGTTCCTAGGTGGAAGATGAGGCGCTCTTCCTCCAGCCGTCATGTTGCTATCGTCTGGCGATAGAGGAGTCCAAGGACCTGCATGTCCTTGGTGGATTGGGAGGGGGAGTTGAAGTGTTGAGCCACGGGGTGGTGGAATCCAACATGACAGCTGTGAAAATTGGTTGTCCAAAAGGAATTTTCACAGATGAAAGCCAAGTTGGTTTATGGTGACTGACATGTGATTTGACATTTTTGTGCTGCTGCAAGGCTCCAATCAGGATCAAGAACATTTGGCCCGACAGAGTGAAAGTCAGTGCTGGTATTGTGTATTCCTGATGAAGAACTTATGCTCAAAATGTCGATTCTCCTGCTCCTCGGATGCTGCCTGACCTGCTGTGCTTTTCCAGCACCACACTCTTTGATTTTAATCTCCAGCATCTGCAGTGCTTTCTCTCTGTTGTGCCTTCCAGTTGAACTGAAATTCTACATTGAGAGACTTGTGAGTTGGAAACTGTAAATGGATCATTAATTGATTCATAGTCCATCAGCAGCACACTTCTAAAAGAATATGAATCATCTGGCAACCGTGATTTACAAGATGCTCTTTGCTTCATGGTGTGGGACATCATTGCACCGATTGTCACACGGGATGTCTGTCCAAGCAGTGATGGTGATTCACAGCACAGAGGCAGATTTATATAGACATATAAATTCCAACCGTTATAATTGCTGTAGTACAAGTCAGTTCAAGATCTTGCTGGGCAATTTTAGCCAATCTACTTCTTAGAATTTTTATTGCATTTTCCTTGCATTCTGGTTGATTGGAATGGAGGTGAGTGGGAATGACTGCTCGCCTGTGTTCACTTTATGGGTAGTTGTTCATGACCTAGACCCTTTGCTGGTTGTGGATGGCTATTCAGGGAACTGACCTCACATGGGGCAGTTTCGTATGTTCAGCTCCTGTTTGGATGACAGTTCTGAAGTGGGGCCACTTAAATTGAAATATTACCTCTGATTTCCAAGAATGGGAGCATCGTTGACCTTTCCAACTGAGCCATCCAACTTAAACCCTGGCACCATTCTGCGAAATCTCCTCTTCTCCCTGTCCTGAGGGCCCTCACATCGTTTTAAAGTCACCGGAAATGACCACAACAATCCAACTGGGGCTCAATCAATTCGACATGCAGCATAACTCAACCATTTATTGGCATCAATGCCTCTATTTATGAAGACTTCTGCTTTTCTACCCTCTTACGGCCTCCTCCACCTTCTAATGTTGATGAATGTTTATTGCCAGATCCCTCTAACCCTGTGCACTCTTTACGATTGTGCCATTACATTTCTATTACTTCTCCACATCCTTCTCCCAAAACATATCACCTTACACTCTTCTGTATTCACCTCTGACTGGATGCTGTCTGTTCATTGTGATGACTCTGGACAATTAACATCATCCTCACCATTTGCCAATCCTCCAGGTTTATCATTGCCCCGAATATGGGCATTTTGCCACATACTCCAAGATTGATATCACTGACATATTGAATAAAAGCAGTCGTCTATTTAGGGCTGAGATGCGGAAACATTTCTTAACGTACAGGATAGTGAAGTTATGGAATTCTGTACCACAGAAAGCTGTGTTATTGAATATATCCAATATATCCAAGAATGCGATTAACAAATATTTAGGTTTCAAAAGCATCAAAGGCATGGGGAGAAAGTGGTAGTATGGCATTGAGATAGAGGATCAGCCATGATCATACAGTATGGTGGGCGTCATGTAGGGCCAAATCATCTTCTCCTGCTCCGGGTCTTGATGTTTATATGTCCCAGCTGTGTGGATCATTCCCACCTACCAACCGACCAACCTCTCGTCCAAAACAAGATCCATAAATCAGGGCTTGTGTTGTCAATTTTGTTGTCCAGCCATTTTTATCGAGTGCCTAGTGAAACACTTCATTGAATCAAATTCAGACAACATTCTCTGCATTCAAATTCTCGGCTGCTTCATCAATGCATAATGCGAGGTTGGAGACTTACCTTTTGAAAACCTGCAGTGGCTTCGCTTCATTAATTTGATCTAAGGCAGGTTGATGCGAATTGCAGCCATAACTACCAGCATCAATGTCAAGTGCATGATATAAAGTAAACTAGGATCCATGCGGTGTGAGCCTCGGAGACCCAGGTTCAAGTCGCTTCTGCTCCAGAGTTGTGTGATAAAATCTTTGAACAGTTTCATCAGTAAATTTAAGACCATTAACAAGGCGGGATAGGAGTCGGCCATTTGGTCCCTCAAGCCAGCTTCACTAGGATCATGGCTGCTTTAACATTCCTCACATCCATGTTCTTGCCCTATCCCCGTAACCCTTAATTCCCCACTGACCAAGAATCTATCCATCTGAGCCTTAAATATATACAAGGACAGCTCTCTGGCAAGGAATTCCAAAGATTCACAGCCTTCTGAGAGAGGAAATTCCACCTCATCTCAGTCTTAAACTGGTGCCCCTTTATTCTGAGACAATACACCCCCTGGTCCTGGACACTCCCATGAGGAGAAACATCCTTTCATCATTTATCCTGTCAAGCCTTTTAATCCTGTCCATTTCAATGAGGTCACCTCTCGTTCTTCTAAACTCCAGTGAGTAGAATCTTGTTTAGCCTTTTGTTTTTAAGACAATCCCTCCATAATGGGGGCCATCCCACTGAACATTTTCTTAACTTCCTCCCATGAAACAACATGTTTTCTTAAATAAGGTGACCAGAAGTGCTCACAGTTTTCCGGATGTGCTCTCACAAGCACCTTGCACAGTTGCAGTAAGATTTCCTGACTTTTATACTCCAACCCCCTTCAAATAAGGGCAAACATTCCACTTCAGTTCTGAAGAAAGATCACCAGACTCAAAACATTGACTCTGTTTTCTCTCCACGAATGCTACCCAACCTGCTGAGTCTCTCCAGAAATTTGTTTTCATCTAATATTCCATTAGTCTTCCCAATTACCTGCTGCCCCCGTGTGCAAGCTTTCCATGTTTCATTCACTAGTTCCCCCAAATCCCTTTGTGTTGCAGCTTTCTGAAGCTTTCTCCATTTAAATAATATTCTATTCTTTTGATTTCCCTTCCAAGTGAACAACTTCACATTTTCCCAACATTGCACTCCATTTGCCAACATTTTTGCCAACTTAACCTATCAATATCTGTCTGTGAAGCACATAAGACAACATTTTTTACTGTAACTTGAGATACATGACAGTAATATATCAACAAAGTTTGAGAAGATTTGTAATTCCGGTTGAGGTTCTTGATGTAGGTTTGTTTGCTGAGTTGGAAGGTTCACTGAAGATGTTGCCTAGTATGGCGACGAAACATCTGAAAATGAACCTTCCAGCAAACCTACATCCAGAGTAATATTTCAAGTCAACCTCAGAGTACAACGGGGTCTTGATCAGATGGGCTAATAGGCTGAGGAGTGCCAGATGGAGTTTAATGTCGATAAATGTGAGGTGTTCCATTTTGGAAAGGCAAATCAGGGCAGGAATAATACACTTCATGGTGAAGTCTGAAGAGTGATGATGAAACAAGTGATCTTGGAATGCAGTTTCATAGTTTCTTGAAAAGGGAGTCGCAGATAGACAGCGTATTGAAGAAGGTGTTTGCTACGCTTGCCATTCTTGGTCAGTGCATTGTGTGTAGGAGTTGGGAGGTCATGCTGTGGCTGAACAAGACATTGGTTTGGCAACTGCTAGAATACAGCATGGAATTCTAGTCTCCCTGCTATGAGAAGGATGTTGTGAAACTTGAAAAGGTTCAGAAAAGATTTACAACAATGTTGCCAGAGTTTTGTGTGGAAATGCAGGAGATTGGTACTAGATGTGGAATAATTACAGACACGATTGGCTGAATGGCATCCTTCGGCAAGAATTCTTTAATTCTATGACTGGCGCAGAGGGAGATTAACTTCAAGGTTCATGTTATCAGGAGGGACACCAAAGCCCTTTCCTCAGCTGAGTGGTCAGAAAACTCCCTACTCTTTACTTGAACTAAGGCATAACCTGTCTCCACCAACGTCATAGCAAAAGTCAGCTATTCGTCCCTTCAAGTCTGCTCCACCATTCAAGAAGATCACTGCTCATCTGGTTACAATTTCAATTCCACATTTCTATTGGTTGGCCCCGGGGTCCTTATCTTTTTTTAAAAAAGGGTCAGCTTGCTCACCCTTTCATAACTTCATCAACTCAACCTTCGCAACATTTGTACAGAAGAGATTTACACAGTGCCACAGCCCTCTCAAGGGAAAATAATTCTGCAAGGCATTTGGTGAGGTCACTTTTTTGGAGTACTGGGTAAATTTGTGATCACCCTGCTATTGGAAGGATGTTGTTAAACTACAAAGGATGCAGAATAAATTTACAAAGATGTTGCCAGGACTGCAGGGTTTTAGTTATAAGGAGAGGCTAGATAGGCTAGGACTTTTCTCACAGGAGTATTGGATGTTTATAAAATTGTGTGGGAAATCAATAAATGTGAATAGCCCCAGTATGGGGGAGTCCAAACTCAGAGGACATAGGATTAAGGTGAGACCTGAGGGTAGTGCAAATACGGAGCAAGTTGCCAAAAAGAATTGTTGTAGTGGGTACAATTACAAGATTTCACAGACAACATAAATTGGACAAGTGTAGAGGGACATGGACCAAACACAGGATAATGGGACTAGTTTCAACTAGGATACCTGGTTGACATGGATGAGTTGGATGAAAGGGTATTTTTCAGTGCTGTAGGAGTCTGACAATATCTTATTCTACAGAACATCTTGTCAAACCTACAAGAGAAAGCAATGTCCAATCAACCACCTTATGTTCCCTCAGAGAAATTTATACATTTCAAAAAGATTTCTCAGATTTTCAAACTTAAATGTGTTAAGGCCAATTTGTTCAACCTTCCTTCATAAGATAAAGCCTTCATCTCATGAAAAAGGCAGGTGAAACTTGCTGTCAATATAATTATTTTATGTTTTAAATGAGAGAAAAATGTACAGACTGATTCTGATGTGGTCTGATCAAGGCCTTGTATGGCACTTTCTCCACCCCTCAGGTCTGGAAATGGACTCTACATTTTGAAGAGAAATGCCTGTACTAATGGACTCTGGACTAGAAAGGACTCTGTTTGTTGGTAATTAACTGTCATATGGTTTGTTGGGCTTATCACCTGCACTGTCTTGCATGTCCATGGGTCTGGAAGATCTTACTGTGAGCTGGGAGGTTCATGGGTCATCCTGAAAGCTGTCACCTCGAGAGCTAGAGGGCAGGTAGGCCATCCTGTGAACCTGAAGGTTGGTAGGCTGTCCCGGGTAGGCGGGTAGACCACCCTGATGACAGTCTCCCCGAGAGCTAGATGGTGGGTAAACCTGTCTTGTGTGTCACGTGTGTCCCTGGGTCTGGCAGGCCTTACTGTGAGCTGGGAGGTTCATGGGTCATCCTGAAAGCTGTCACCTCGAGAGCTAGAGGGCAGGTAGGCCATCCTGTGAACCTGAAGGTTGGTAGGCTGTCCCGGGTAGGCGGGTAGACCACCCTGATGACAGTCTCCCCGAGAGCTAGATGGTGGGTAAACCTGTCTTGTGTGTCACGTGTGTCCCTGGGTCTGGCAGGCCTTACTGTGAGCTGGGACGTTCATGGATCGTCCTGAAAGCTGTCACCCCAAAAACCAGAGGGTGGGTAGGCCACCTTGATGCCAGTTGCCCCTAGAGCCAGTAGGTGGGTAGGCCATTCTGAGCGCTGTCGTCCTGAGAAAGGGTAATCTGGATGGGCTGTCCTAGAGGTGGTCGGAAGGTGTCTCAGAGCAGCCAAGAGGCAGAAGGCGCATAGGGGCCTGAAACGTCAATTGCCCTTCTGCTCTGTTTGCAGCTCCACTCTCCAACTCTTCTATATTCCTTTGTACATTCTGAACCTCCCTCCATGCAACTGAACAGTTTTAACAACCTTGTCTCTCTTTGTACAGACAGGAGTGAAGGACTGGAGGGGAGAGAGAAATGATGGAGAGAGGGAGGATGAAAAACACTTGGATGAAGAGAGGCCCAGCAGACAGGAAGGCGGTTACCTTTTTGAACCCTGGCGCAGGATCTGACTCAATCACGTTGGAGCCGTTCAGAGCTCTGAGGCTGCGGATTATCTCCCAGTTGGTCTTCAGGGGGACGTTTTGGCCACATACATTGATGAAGTACCTCCAGGGGACAGGGCTCTCCAGCAGCTCCTTCATGCAGTTGAGATCCGCCTGAACTCTGCTCCAGCCAGCATAGGTGATCCACTCCAGCTTGGCTGCGACAAAGACATTGTGGAAACACGAAGCGATGGCCTGAACTGCCGCAATGGACTCAGGGATTTGCGGTCCACGTGGATACAGTAGACATTCTGTGGGGCGTAAATGCTCCGTAGAAGCCTCTCGAACATCTCAATGCTCTGGTGGATGACCATGGAGTAAGCCAAGGGGAAGTGTTCCTCCTCAGGGCTCAGGGGGACAGTGATATACTTGCGGGCCCTCACAAACGATATGCAATTTCGGGTCATGTTCAGGCTTGGTGCTTGAGGGAGACAATAATAGAGTTGAGGAGGGCCCTTTCCAACTCCTGCCTGTCTGCCTGGATGATCTGCCAGCAGGTGGAGTTCTCCTCGACCAGCAGGAGGTGTTCCTGCATTGGACTGGCGCCTGGTTTCACCAGCCTGAGAGTCAGTCTGCCCCCTCCTCTTTGGACCAGCAGCCATTGGCACAACAAGACCACCCTGAACACACACAGCGCTGATCTGAGGCATGACCAGTGGGCACAATGCTGGCTCAGCTTGAGCATGGCACTTTCCAGAGGGCAGTGTCCCCAGCCTATAGGCAATAGGTAAATGCAGAATAGATGCCCTCTGTGCTGGGCAGCACTGCCTCCACCAGGCCTTGGGGAAGGAGTGATTGCAATTTGCTGGAGAGGTCGCCCCAGCCAGTCCTCTCTCCTTGTGAGACTCTTGTCTTCCCTTTTCCCCGAGATTCAACGAATGGCTCCGACTTTCACTCCCTCTCCCCCCAGAACTGCTCTCCTTCTGGAATTCCTCTCCCACTTTAACACCTCTCCCTCTTTCCGTTACCTCTTTGTAACCCCTCCCCCTCTATAACCCCTCTCCCTTTGTAATCCCTCTCCTCCACTAACTCATCCTTCTCCCTCAGTAACTCCTCTCCTCCCTCTCTCGGTAACTCTCTCTTTCTCTGGGTAACTCCTCTCTGCCTCTCTCTGTAACTTCTCTCCCCCTCTCCCTCTGAAACTCTCTCTCGGTAACTCCTCCTGCCCTCCTCTGGATGAAACCCAGCCAATGTTCCGTTGTTTGTCTCTCGGAGTCCAGGCTCCTCTCGCTCCTGTCTGCCTGCTTGGCTACAGGCATTTCCTTCCCCAGTCTCCGCTTCTCTCCGGCCATTCCTGGACCGGTGTTGCCCGGGTGAAGTAAACGAGAGGATCGCGATGGTGAGCAGCCTGGATCGGAGAACCTACCACCAGAGAGAACACAGAGCCAGCCAAGCCCAATTAACCACGCCCCAGCCTGGACTGAGATGCTCTTTCAGGAAGGAACCTGCCATTGAGCCCACAACAATGTGGGAGGGGTAACCCTTGGATGAAGAGAGGGTCAGGAGACAGGAAGGTGGTTACCTGTTTGTCCTGTGACTCTTAACTGCCCTCTGGGCAATTAGGGATGGCCAATAAATACTGGCCTAGCCAACGATGCCCCCATCCCATGAATTTATTTGAAAAAAAGTGACAATGGTAAATCAAACTTCACCACCATCTCTCTCTCCCTCTCTCTCTCTCTCTCATGCAAAATTGGAATGATGGTGATTTGACCATTCATAATAAAGCTGTGAATCTGACCACAGCAAGTTGATATGTATCCAAAAAAACAAATCCCCTGGCTGAGAGTAGCTCAGAGGTTAGCATTGCTAGAGCACAGTGCCAGGGACCAGAGTTTGATTCCAGCCTTGGGTAGCTGTGTGTAATTTTGCATGTTGTCTGCTTGGGTACCCTTCGGGTGCTCTGATTTCAAAGATGTTCAAGTTAGGTGGATTGGCCATGTTGAATTGCCCATAATGTCCAGGGATGTGCAGGCTGGGTGGGTTACTATAGACACACACACACACACACACACCAGCACACTCCTGCAGCTTTAGGCAATGCTCAATCTAATGCAACATCCTGGTGGATCTCCTTTGCCCCCCCCTCCAGTACAATCACATCCTTCCTATAATGCGCTGACCAGAACCGCACACAATACTCCAGCTGTGGTCTCATCAAAATCCTGTAAAACTCCAACATGACACCTCCCTGCTCATGTATTCAGTGGCTTTGATCCTTCTTAATTCCCTTACCTGCCTATCCTACTGCCTTCACGGATGGCTGGACACACAAACCAGGATCCGTCTAATCTTCTGTGCTTGCCAGGGTCCTCCTATTTAACATGTACTCCCTTGCCATGACAGTCCTCTGGAAATGCATGTCACAGAAATTTGGACATTCAGTAGCACAGAATCAAGAAAAAAAAATGACTGGCATCAAGAGCTGGCATCTTTTAAACATTGTAACTGTGCCCACATACGTTACTTCATCTGGAAGGTCATTCCATCACAAACCACTCTGGGGAAAAGAGTTGCTCCTCAATCTTTAAATCTTTTTCCTCTGACCTTACAAACATGGCCCTGAGTCTGAACTCCCCCACACTAGGGAAAAGACCCTTGTCATTCACCTTATCAATCACTGTCATGATTTTATAAACCTCAACAAGGTCACCCCTCAATTTCCTATGCTGCAGTGAAAAACACGTACAGTTCTGATGTGGATCCTTTAGCGAGGGGACAGAAAAGGTTTACCAGGATATTGCCTGGAATGGGGGATTTTACCTGTGAACAAAGATTGGATAGACTGGGTTTCTTTTCACTAGAATGCAGGAGGTTGAGGGGTGACCTTATAGAAGTTTATAAGATTGTGAATGGCATGGATAGGGTGGAAAGTATGAGGCCTTTTCTCAGGGTGGAAGAGTCAGTTACTCGGGGGCACAGGTTCAAGGTGCAGGGGTCAGGGGGATGTTTAAAAGAGATAAGTGAAGCATGTTTATCATGGAAAGGGTGGCGAGTTCATGGAACACGCTGCCAGAACAGACAGTGGAAGCAGATACAATTGTAATTTTCAAGAATCATCCAGCAACAGGCATGAATAGGAAGGGAACAGGGGAATACGGATCCTGTAAATGAAGACAGTTTTAATATGGAAGGCAAAATGTGTCAGTGCAGGCTTGGAGGGTTGAAGGGCCTGTTCCTGTGCTGTAATGTTCTTTGTAAAATGTCCCCAGCGTCTCCAGTCTATTTTTATATCTCAAACCCTGCACTCCTGGCAACGTCCTGGGAAATCGTTTCTGAACCATCTCCAATTTAATAATATCCTTCCTACAGCAGCGTGAGCAGAACAGGACACAGTCTTCCAGAACTTCCAACTTCCTGACCAACCTCAGCACGCCATCCCAACTCCAATATTCAAAGAGCTGAACAATGAAGGTCATCACACTCCAGCAGGTATTGTTCCACCCTGACTCCTCTTGTAACTATCCACATCTCGCTGGGACACTGATAGGAAGCATCTTGGCTCTTTGACTGATTCGACCAAGTCTCATTTCCTACTGTTCCTGTGTATCCCTCACAATAGGAATGTAATGTGCATCCCCATGGCAACATCACAATGACAGACTTGTTTGTGGATTCACATGAAGTGGGCATCACTGACTGGGACAGCCTTGTTACCCATCCCCCTAACATCTCCGGCATAAATGATAAGGAACTCTCCTCTTTAACCCCACTGTGTTTTAAGAACCCTGACCACAAATGCAAAGTCACATGGGAGAGAGTTCCAGGATTCTGTCCCAGAAAAACTGAAGGAAGGATGATTAATTTCAAAGTTGGGATTAAGGGTGAAGTGAAGAGTAACTGCAGAAGGAATAGTGTTGCATCATATTGCTGGCTTTGTCTTCAAGGTGATATTGATGTTGGGATTACAAGGTGCTGTTGAGGGACCCTTCCTGAATTACTCTGGTAAATCCACAACAGGTATAACATTGTTTCCAGGAAAAAATGGACAGGATTCATCAGAGAAGGGAAATGCAAATTGCTCAAAGTCTTATGAGATGATAACATGGAGGGCCTAAGCAGCTGAAGGCCAGTGGAGTGATGGAATTAGGGGATGGTCAAGAGGCTGGGATCGCAGGAGGGCTGACATAATGGAGTGAAAATGAGCATTGATGTTACAGCTAAGAGAGTGTTATTGGGACTGGAGGAGGTTTCAGAGATAGGGTGGGGTGTAGGGGGTGGAGGAGGTTGTGGAAATAGAGAAGGTGTCAGGGCTGGATGAGGTTACAGAGATACAGAGGAGTGTACTGGGTTGAGGGAGTTACAGAGTCATAGAGATGTACAATGCAGAAACAGTCCCATCAATCCAACTCGTCTGTGCTGACCAGTTCTCCTAACCTAATCTTGACTCAATTGCCCTCACTTGACCCATATCCCTCTGCACCTTTCCTCATCATATACCAATCCCAATGCCCTTTAAATGCTGTAATTCTACCAGCCTCCACCACTTCCTCTGGCAGCTCATTCCATACATGCACCACTCCTCAGCCCATTGGTCCATCTCATCAAGATCCTGTTGTACTCTGAGATAACCTTCTTTGCCATCCACTGCACCTCCAGTTTTGGTGTCATCTGTAAACTTACTAACTGTCTCCCCTCTGTTCACATCCAAATCATAAAATCAATGATGAAAAGCAGTGCACCCAGCACCGATCCTTGTGGCACACCACTGTTACAGGCCTCGAGTCTGAAAAGCAACTCTCCGCCACCGCCCTCTGTCTTTTACCTTCAAAGTCAGTTCTGTATCCAAGTGGCTAGTTCTGCTTGTGCTCCATGAGATCTAACCTTGCTAACCAGTCTACCATGGGGATCCTTGTCGAACGCCACACTGAAGTCCACATGGAATGCGTCTACCGCTCTGCCCTCATCAATCCTCTTTGTTACTTCTCTAACCCAACACAGTCAAGTTAGTGAGACATGATTTCCCACACACAAAGCCATGTTGACTATTCCTACTCAGTCCTCACCTTTCCAAATACATGTAAATCCTGTCCGTCAGGATTCCCTCTAACAACTTCCCCGCCACCAATGTCAGGCTTACTGGTCTGTAGCTTCTCTCAGCTTTAAAACATCACCTTTTCATTCTGAGGCTATGTCCTCTGGTTCTCCTCTCTCCTGTTTGTGGAAACACCTTTCCATATCCAGTCTACCATGGGGTGTCAGTATTCTGTAAGTTTCAATCAGATCTCCCTCACTCTTCTGAACTCCACTGCGTCCAGACCCAGAGTCCTCAACCGCTCCACAAGTGACAAGCCTTTCATTCCTGGGATCATTCTTATAAAATGCCTCAGGAATGCTCTTAACTTCCTATTGTGAGAGATGACATTACACTGAATTACATATTTTGACTACAGGCTATAAACCCCCGAACTTTAGCAGCAAGCTATGTTAGTGTCCCTTTTTCACTGACTGCTGCTATCTCCTCAACAGTTTGAAGGGTCTATGATGTGTAGATACTAGACAGTACAAACTGAGCATACACATCTCTCTGTAATGAGAACAACCCATGCTCTACTCAGACTATGTGGACTTTACCTTTACCTTCACCAAGCATACATTAATATGATTAAGAACACATTTACTCAACAACAGGAATGTTGGATGATGATTACAAAAATAACTTGGTCCACATATATTTTGCCCAAACCATGGTTGCTACCATATAACCAAAAACAATTATACATGAGGAAGTCTAAACCCAGTTTATTCATCCTAGACACGTGTTGCAATTCAGTTCTTTCTGTTTTCTTGTCTTTGACAGTGCATTACCCTCTAATGTAGGTATGTCTGCTCTCATCTATGATTACCCTGTTCAATGTCCTTGTCTTTATCTTCACTCTCAGAAGATTACTGCTGATCCCCTATTTCCTCTGCCGACAGTCCACACCCTGTTTGTCAACTGCACTTGAGAAAGGCATATTGCACCATTTCTGATCTATACTGCATTGCCCAAACCATGGGCATATCAGACTGTTGTAACCACAGGGGAACATCCCTGATGTTGACCACTGGAAACTCAACACCATCTGTCTCTTCCCTGTGGCTGAGGAACTCCTCCCAGAGTCTCAGCGTCTATTAACCATAGTTAAGCACAATGGACATGGTTTTCACTGCTGTATATGTCCCTCTTGAACCTAATAAAGGCCTTTGACACCATCAGTTGGGAAGCATTTGTGGAACATTCTTCTCCGCTTAGTTGCAGCTTGAAGTTTGTAACCATCCTTCGACACTTCCGCAAATGTATGTAAGTAATCATAATGACAAACAGCTTCAACACCTACCCAGTTGAGTAGGACTGTGTCACCAACTCAACACTGTCCTGAATCGACCTCGCTGCAGGGTGTCATTGCCGACAATCTGCCCATTTTGAGCCCAGGTGGCTTTTATAGTAGTCCTGCATTTTCGCTGTCCCAGAAGCTCTTGTTGGACTTTAGTATGAGGGTTTAGATACTTTTCTTTGAAGTGGGTGGCACAGTGGCACAGTGGTTAACAATGCTGCCTCACAGCGCCAGAGACCTGGGTTCCATTCCTGCCTCAGACAACTGTCTGTGCGGAGTTTGCACATTCTGCCTGCATAGGTTTCCTCTGTGTGCTCCAGTTTCCTCCCACAGTCCAAAAATTTGCAGGTTAGGTGAATCGACCATTCTAAATTGCCAGTCGTATTTGTTGAGGGAGTAAATGTCGAGGAATGGGTATGGGTGGGTTGCTCTTTGGAGGGTCGGTGTGGGCTTGTTGGGCCAAAGGGCCTGTTTCCACACTGTAAGTAATCTAATCTGTGAGCAGTTATAGGACCTCTGGGTTTTAACAAGTATTGTTCCTTTCCCAGGAGTGTTCCACAGCAACAAAGCAGAGAGCATTTTTTTATTTCATTGAAAAGAGCAAATGCTGGAGCTCACAGTGGGTCAGACAGCATCCATGAGAGAGAGCAAGCTAAGTTTTAGTGTCAAGATGTCTCCTCATCAGAGCTGCTCATTTATTGTTTGCTTTCTGTGATTTGCTTGAGGTTAGTTTTATATTGGCCCCTTGTGGCCCCTTGGTGGGGACTGAGCCCAGGGAGAGCCAGATTGAGATCGTTTATTTCCTTCTGACTTTGCACAGAGGAATAATATGTTTTTTTTTGTTTTAGAAATTGAAAGCAGGTTTAGTTTCAGTTTTAAGAGCAGAGTGTATGCCGCAGTGTGGTGCCTGATCTTGGGAATGTCTGTTGCAGGCAGTGAGGGATGTTTTTCAGGCTGGAGGCCTGTGGTGAATTCAGGAATGGATGCTGGGTCCAATGCCATTTTTCATTTATGTAAAAGATTTCAATGAGAATATAGGATGCATGGTTTGTGAAGAATGGCAGATCAAGTTTAATTTTAATAAATGCAATATGTTGCACTTTGGTTAGAGGGACAGGACAAGACTTACACAGTTCATAGTCGGGCTTGTGGAATGTTGTCAAACAGAGAGACCTAGGGGTTGGCAGAATGTCTTGGTGGCCAAGTACATCGATCCCTGAAATTTCCCACCCAGCTTGGTAGGCCTGTCAAGAAAGCATACAATGTTAGCTTTTCTTGGTAGCGGTATTGAGTTTCTGAGCCATGAGGTCATGTTGCAGCTGTAGAAAACTCTGGTGTGGCCACACTTCGAGTATTGTGTGCTTTTCTGGTCACTGCATGATAGGAAGGATGCAGATTGTTGGGAAAGGGTTCAGAGGCGATTTATTAGGATGTTGTCTGGTATGAAGGGAAGTTCTTTTGAAGAAAGGCTGAGGAATTGAGGCTGGTTTCATTAGAGAGAAGAAGGTTGAGAGGTGACTTAATTGAAATATCTGAGGTAATCAGAGGATTCAGGGTGGAGAGTGAGAGCCTTTTTCAACGGATGGTGATGGCTCGCATGAGGGGACACAGCTTTAAATCGAGGAGTGAATGATACAGGACAGTTGTCAGAGGTAGTTTCTTTACACAGAGAGTTGTACTGGTGTGGAATGCCCTGCCTGCAACTGCTGTAAACTCACCAAATTTATGGGAATTTAAATGGTTATTGGATAAACTATGGATGAAAATGAAATTGTGCAGGATAGATGGGCTTCAGATTGGTTCCACAAGTCATCGCATCATCGAGTGTTGAAGGACCTGTGCTGTGCTCTAATGGTCTCTGTTCTATGTCCTGAAAAACGTGCAGATAACATGACAGCTGCAAATTCTCAAGTAGCCAGCCTCAAAACATACCCAGCCCCTCAGAACATCTGGCACGGCTGTCCGAACCTATGGATTCTCCCAGTCTGCCCAGCCTGGAAAAAACCTCTGAGGGCAAGATGGACGCAGCAGATGTCTCAGCCTTGGCATCGTTACCAGCAGTGGAAGAAGATAAATTTTTTGAGACGCAAGGAGTTGGCCACAGTACAGCACATGGCGAGGCCATTGGTGAGGCCAGAGTCTGAAGAAGTGGACCGAGTGGGAAAATAACTCGGGATATGTAACAGGAAAGAGAATGGGCCCATGTCCCAGGTCTTAGAGGAGGATGGAGGTAGTGATTGGAACGTAGTCACCCAGTGAACCTCAGTAAATATAATTCCCCTGGTTGGGGCTCTTCCCCTGGTCCAAGCAGGGAGACCTGACTGGCAGGTGTGTCAGGGGTTCTGCTCACCTGAGGAGACATCTGTGTGAAGGCTAGGTCAATGTCATGTCCTGTGCACGTGTAAATTGTTGACGTGCATCCCGCAGCATGTTGCATGCATGGAGCTCAGCAGTAACCAAGCCTTAGATGATACAAAGAAGACTGTCCTCCATCTTACGAATGAGACTGCGGGTGCAAGTGGTACTCCCCCTGAGTGCGGAGATACTGAGCTCCCCGTGTAGCTGCATGTCCTTGTCTGCCTTACCTGGAAGGAGGAGAACATCCCAGGTGAGTTCCCAAATGCCACAGTTGTGAGTGTTCTCCAAATACGGAACACGTCAGACTGTGGGAACTCCAGAAGAATATTCTCAATGTCGAACATTGGAAAACTCAGCACCAAGGTGCTGTTCAACTCTCTCATCCCTCGAGGAGCTGATTCTAAGAAGGCGAGGTCTGTGTCATATACTATGCACGTGTAAAGTCTTGAACTGTATCCTGCAGTGTATTACATACAAGGAGCTCAGTCATCCCCAATTTTGGCTGAAACAGAGAAACCTGTCCTCCAGCTAAAGAATGAGGCTGCAGGTGCGATTAGTATTCTCCCTGAGGCATTGAAGGGGAGAGGCACTGAGCTCCCAGTGCAGCTGCAAGCCCTTGTCTGCCTTATCTGGAAAGCCCCAAAATGGCACAGTTGTAAGTGTTTTCAAAAAAAGTGAACGTGTCAGACTGTGCTAACTGCAATAAAACCTCTCTGATGTCTTCCCGGAGACTCAGTATCGCTTTCTGTCACAAAGGAGCACAATGGACATGATTGTCATTGCTGCATATAACGTTCTTGGACCTTACAAAGGCTTTTGACACTTTCAATGAGGTAGCATTTTTGAAGTGTTCTTCATCACTTTAGTTACACCGTGAAATTTGACACCACCCTTCTCCTGGTCCACAATGACAGATGTCATCATTATGACAAATGGCTTCAACACCTGCCCTTTGCCCCTTTGAACTGGTGGTGAGCAGGGCTGTGTCATCACCACAACACTCCTGAACCTAAGTTGCTGCAGGACCACTCCACCGACAAGCTGCTCACATTTTTGCCAAGGGGGGGGGGTTTATTTTCCACCTGCACTGTTGTTGTCCTAAAGTCTCTTGATGGGGTTCAGTGTGAGTGATAAATTATTTTCAGTTGAAATGAGCAGGTGTACTTCCTCTGGATTGCAAACCATTGTTGTTCTTTTCCCAGGAGTGTTTAATAACAACAGAACAGAGGGTTTAATTATTTTGTTGAAAAAACCAAATGCTGGATATTACTGCAGGTCAGACAGCATCCATGAAAGAGAGCAAGCCAGGATATGGAGTCTAGATGACTCCTCATCAAAGCTGTTCATATATTGTTTGTTTTATTTGATTTATTTGAGTTTCTTTTTATGTTTTTGTGCACACGAGTGTGTAGATTCGGTTATTTCATATCAGGATTAATCCTCGACACAACAGAACGGGCTATATTTTCTATGTTCTACGTTGGCCCCCGTAAACCCTGCCCATGAGTGGTTTGTGGGAGAAGGCTCCAGAGAGAGCCAATTTTTGATTATTTGTTTATTTCTGTCTTCCCCAGAATAACAGTATTTTTTTTGCTGTAACAAAGTGCAAGCAGCTTTAGTTTCTGTTTTGAAAGTGCAGAGTGTATGTCACGGTGCTGTGTCTGTTCTGGGAGAGTATGTTGCAAGCAGTGAGGGTTGTTTTTCAGACTGGAGGCAAATGACAAATACAGGAATCATTGGCGGTCCCATGCCGTTTGTTATTTGTGTCAAGAATTTTGAAGAGAAGCTCAGATGCGTGGTTTGTGAGGAGTGGCAAGTGGACTTTAATTTTGATAAATACAAAATGTTGCATTTGGCGAAGGAACAGGACAATCCCTTCACAGTTAATGGAAGGGCCCATGAAGTGTTGTCGAACAGAGTCCCAGGGGTTGACAGAACACCTACAGTGTGAAAACACAACAGGTCCATACACTGTCATATATTGTGCACATGTAAAATCTTGAACTGGATTCTGCAGCATAGGAGCTCAGCAATCCCCAGTCTTGGGCGGTACAGAGAATGCTGTCCTCTGGCTTCAGAATGAGGCTGTAGGTGCAATTGGTATTCTCCCTGAGGCATTGAAGTGGAGAGGCAGTGAGCTCCAGTGCAGCTGCATGCCCTTGTCTGCCTTATGTGGAAGGAGGGGAGCATCCCTGGAGACCCCCCCAGCTGCTACAGTTGAGTGTTTTCAAGAGAAGAAAATGGATGAGACTGCTAACTACAGCAAAATCTCCCTGGTGTCGACCATTGGAAAACATATCTTGTCAACTGTCTCCTGTCTGTGAGGAGAAAGTGTGGACTGCAGATGCTGCAGGTCAGAGCTGAAAATGTGTTGCTGGAAAAGCACAGCAGGTCAGGCAGCATCCAAAGAGCAGGAGAATCGACGTTTTGGGCATGAGCCCTTCTTCAGGAATTGAAGAAGGGCTCATGCCCGAAACATCGATTCTCCTGCTCTTTGGATGCTGCCTGACCTGCTGCACTTTTCCAGCAACACATTATCAGCCCTGTCTCCTGTCTGTGCCTGAGGAACCCATCCCAGACTTTCTATGTGTAATTCAGTCCCAGACAGGCACAAAGGATGTGATTTTTACTGTTATATTGGGTGCTCTTAGAACTTTCAAAGTCCTTTGACACCATCAAACAGGAAGCATATGTGTAGCGTTCTTCTCTGCTTTAGTTGCATCATGAAACTTGTCACCATCCCTCATCTGGTCCAGAACGATGTGTAAGCCATTTTAAAAGACAAATGGCTTCAACACTGATCCATTCTGCCTCTGAACCAGTGTTGAGTAGAGCTATGTCATCACCACAAAACAGCTCTGAATCTACCTCACTGCAGCACCTCAATGCAGATACACTGCCCACTTTTAGGCCAAGGGGGCTTGTATTGAAGTCCTGAATGTTGCTACCCCAATCACCCTTGATGAGGATCAGTGTGAAGGATAAGTTATTTTCAGTTGACATGAGCATGTGTACTTTCTCTGGATTTCAAACCATTTTGTTTTAAACAACAGTGTTCAATCATGACAGAACAGAGAGGATTTATTTACCAAATTGAAAGGAACAAATGCTGGAGATCACAGTGGGTCAGACAGCATCCAGGAGAGAGAGCAAGCTACGATTTTGAATCTAGATGTCCTCTCATCACAGCTGTTTATTTTTTGTTTGTTTTCTTTGATTTGTTTGAGTTTTTTATATGTTACCCCCTGTAGCCCCTGCCCACAAGTGGTTGGTGGGAACAGAATCCAGGTAGAGCCTAGTTTTGATTATGTATTTCTGTCTTTCTGCAGAATAATAGTGTCTTATTTGTTCAACAAGTAGCTTTAGATTCTTTTTGAAAGAGCGAAGTGTATGTCACGGTCTTATTGCCTGTTCTAGTAGTGTCTGATACAGGCAGTGATGGTGTTATTCAGATTGGAAGCCTGTGACGAGTACAGGAATCGGTGCTGGGTCCAATGTCATTTGTCATTTATGTAAAGATTTGGATGAGAATATGGGATGGATGGTTGTTGAGGAGTGGCCGTTGGGGTTTCATTTTGATAAATGCAAATGGTTGCATATTGGAAAGAGTTGCAAGGCAAGGCTTACACAGTTAATGGCAGGGCCTATGGATTGTTGTTGAACTGAGAGTCCCAGGGGTTGACAGAATTCCTACAGTACAGAGGCAGGCCATTTGACAGAATAGGTCCACACCACCAGTGCCATTCGCCTTGTGTGCAAAAGTAGTGGCATGAGCCTGGAGAGCTGAGGGATCATCAAACCACTGTCGTTTGCCATAGGAGAGTACTGTAGATACCCATTATTGGTTGATTTGCCTTTGTAGATTTGAAAGAAATGCTGAGCCAGGGATCTGTAAATTCATCATTGTGCATGCCCATTCTAGTGGTTAGATGTGCATAATGTTCTTTTGTGAAATGTGAAGATGATGTTTGAAAAGCTGTGAGCGTCTGGTGTCTGGACGTGTTGGTCACAGATAATGGGCATTCATATGACAGCTGCATATGTAGTCCAAAACCCAGTCCAAACTTTGAAGGCATGCTTAAGAAAACAGCTGACGACTTCACTGGAAACGAAGTTGTCCAGTTTCTGTTTGATGTTACAAACAGAGCACACGCGACTGCAGGGACATCGCCACCAGAGTTGCTAATGCAGAGAAGTCTCCACACCAGGTTAAATCTGATCTTCTCAGACATTACGGGGAGGGTGAAACAGCATCAGGAATGCCAATGCCGGCCACAAATCTCCTGGTTGTACATGAGCCAGTTTACTTTATAGGACAGAATGTGCCGTTGAAACCGTGGGAATGGCCATGCATGAGTACGAGTCATGGTCGAAATGAGGACAGTTCTCTTGATGTACAATGCTTGTATCAGAGAGACGATCCTGAAAAATTGTGAGGATCACATGATCACTGTAACCACACAAGTGGCCTGGAGCAAGACATAACAAGTCCCCAGAACACCTGGCAAGGCTGTCTGCACCAATGAGTTCTCCCCATTCACCCCGTGTGGAAGAAATCTCTGAGGGTGTGATGGAAATGGCAGATGTCGCAACCTTGATGTCATTGCCACCTGCAGAATTTCTGATCTGATGTAAGCGGTTGGTCACAATCCAGCGCATGCCTTCAATCTCCAAGCGAGAGTCTGAGGAAGTGAGCCTAGTAGGAAAATGACTCAAGATATGCCACAGAATACAGAATGGGCTTTTGACCCAGGAATTAGATGGGGATGGAGGTAATGATTGGAACGTGGTCAGCTGAGTGAGCCTCATTGAATATCATTTCCTAGGTAGGGTCTGTTCACCTGGTCCAGTCTGTGAGACTTGACTGGCAGGTGTACATGGAAATTCTTGAATTGCATCCCACAGCACATTACACACAAGGAGCTCAGCAATAGCCAAGTCCTGCAGCTCAAGAACAAGGCTGCAGGTGCAATTGGTATTCCCCCCGAGGCATTGAAGTGCAGAGGCAGTGAGCGCCAGTGCAGCTGAATGGGCTTCTCTGCCTTAACTGGAAGGAGGAGAGCATCCCAGGAGACCTCCCAGATGCCAAAGTCATGAGTATTTTCAAAAACAGGAACATGTCAGACTTCGACACTGCAGGGAAATATCCCTGATGTCGACCATTGGGAAACCAGTGTCCAAGTTCTTTTTCAATTGTCTGCCCCCTGTGGCTGAGGAACTCCTCCCAGAGTCTCAGGGTGACTTTCAGCCCCAGTCGGGCACAATGGACATGGTTCTCACTGCTGCATATGGCCCTCTTGAACCTTCCAAACATTTTTGACAGAATCAATCACAAAGCATTTGTGGAGCGTTCTTGTCTGCTTTAGTTGCAGCATGCAGTTTGTTCATCATCTTTCAATGGATCCACAACAACATGTAAGTCATCATAATCACAAATGGCTTCAACACCTAACCATTCCCTCTTTGAACCAGCGTCGAGCAAGGCTGTGTCATCATTTTAGCAGTGTTCTGAATCTAGCTCCTGCAGGACCTCACTGCTGTCAAGCTGCCCAATTTTGAGCCCAGGTGGAAGGGCTTATGCCCGAAACGTCGATTCTCCTGTTCCTTGGATGCTGCCTGACCTGCTGCGCTTTTCCAGCAACACATTTTCAGCTCTGATCTCCAGCATCTGCAGTCCTTACTTTCTCCTTGAGGCTTTTATTTTAGTCCAGCACTGTAGCTGCCGCAGCAGCTCTTGATGGGGGTCAATATGAGGAAAAAGATATTTTTATCTGAAATCATCAGCTGTACTTCCTCTGGATTTTAAATGATTGTTGTCCCTTTCCCAGGAGTGTTCAATAGTGGCATCGTAGAGAGGATTTATTTGTTTAGTTGAAAAGAACAAATGCTGGAGATCACAGTGGGTCAGACAGCATCCATGAGGTAGAGCAAGCTAGGATTTTGAGTCTAGATGTCTCCTCATTAAAGCTGTTCATTTATTGTTTGTTTTCTTTGATTTGCTTGATTTTATTTTTATCTTGCCCCCCTGAGGCCTCTGCCCACTAATAGTTGGAGGGGACTGAGTCTGGGGAATGCCATTTTTTGATTGTTTATTTCTTTCTGTCTTTCCCTGGAATAATGGTGTCTGGTTTTGTTTTAAAAAAGTGAAAGCAGCTTTAGTTTCTGTTTTGAAAGAGCAGAGTGTATGTCTCAGTGTGGTGCATGTTCTGGGAGTATCTGATGCAGGCAGTGAGAGTTGTTTTCCAGGCTGGAGATCTGTGATGAACATGGGAATCTGTACTGGGTCCAATGTCATTTGTCATTTATGTAAATGATTTAGATGAAAACATGGATTGTGAGGAGTGGCAGATGGAGTTTAATTTTGATAAATGTAATCAAAAGGACAGAGTAAAAGTTACATATTTAATGGTAGGGCCTGAGGAATGCTGTCAAACAGAGAGACCTAGGGGTTGCAGAACCTCTACCGTGCGGAAGCAGGCCAGTCAGCTCAACAGGTCAACACCACCAGTGCCATTTGCCTTGCTTGCAACAGTAGACAGACAGACAGACAGACAGACAGACAGACAGACAGAAAGAGGCTGGAAAGCGAAACACTCATCAAACTAATGTGGTTTTCCCTTTGAGCAGTGCTGGTTATCCTCATGATTGGTTATTTTGCCTTTGTGGAAATTTTAAAGAAACAATGAGCCAGTTTTTGAAGCCAGGTAAATAACTAATCCATCGCATCGAGGACATGTACACAAAACTGCAGGGGAGCGGCATTTAAACTGAGCCATGGGAACAAGCCATTGTGATTCAATGAGGATTCCCATAAATATGCTGCACCTAAACCAATAAGGGATTGAACTGACTTTCTTTTCAGGTATCATCTGCCAGTGAACCTTTCCAGTGAACAAGGGAAAACATTTTACACGGTCTGTCCTAATTCACTATTCATCTGATCGATGTGCTAATAACCAGGAAGATTAATAAAGTGCATTTAATGTTTCTCCAAGGTCTGAGGAAGGAAATAAAATTATATTCCAAGGCACCCCAAGTGATCTCCTTGAGCTACAGCATTGGACAAGAGCAGGTTAGACACATTTAGAGACCAACTGTGGGCAACCTCAGCTCCCACGTCGGTTTCTGAGCTTGGGTGTTTCCTTGGGTCAGTAAATTATTACAGAAAATTATGTAATAATCTGGCCTCCAATTGTCAGGTTGGATTTGGTATTCAGAAAGGATCATCTTTGCAAATAGTCATGTCACCAGGAAGTAGCCATTCAGGAAGTGGAAATATAGCTACTGCCATTTGACGCCTTCACACAGAATAATCCCCAGTGAGTTCTGGCGCTGACATGTGAAGCCTTCCCTTACTATATCTGGTTACTACTGGCTCACTGATGACTCAGCAGAGAAGTGTATAGCTTCTAAGATTTGTTTTGGATGGCTTCCAGCAGTTTACAGAGAGAGGAACATTTTTAAGATAGTAGCAGGTTATAGATAATGAGGGTTGTGTCCCTTAAGAAAGTTAAACATAGAACAATACAGCACAGAACAGGCCCTTTAGCCCACGATGTTGTGCTGAACATTTGTCCTAGCTTAAGCACCTATCCATGTACCTATCAAATTGCCGCTTAAAGGTCACCAATGATTCTGACTCTGTCACTTCCACAGGCAGCGCATTCCATGCCCCCACTACTCTCTGGGTAAAGAACCCACCCCTGACATCCCCCCTATACCTTCCACCCTTCACCTTAAAGAAAGAACTTTTGGGTCTGGAAGAGATTACATCGATCGGAACGGATGAAGAGACTGGGGCATTTTTCATGGATAAGTTGATTTCAAGATTTCTTCCACAGATGTTGCCAGACCTGCTGAGCTTTTCCAGCAACTTCTATTTTTGTTTCCAAGGATGCTGACTGCTGTCTATGTTTACATAGATTGGAATGGTTGTATCAGCTGGAGAGGTTTACACTGATACACACTACTAGGAGTGGAGAAGCTAACAGAGGTAAGGAGTATTTAATGGACTAGAGGATGTCACAGCAGTGGAAGGACTGTAGGGACTGGAGAAGATTATAGACATGGGGAGATGTGTAGGGGTGGGAAGATTGTGCTTGCTCTCGGAATGGAAAGAATGTTTACTCATCATGAGGGTTGTCAAGACTTAATTATTGATATTGCGGGAAACTGAGGAGGTAGCAGTCAAAGGAAAGTTTATATAGTCCGGATCAGTTTACAGAGAGATAATTGATTCTTGGATTTGCAAACAGGAACTGTGACAGGGAATGATATAAAGAATGACAATGTAACTTATTTTTCTCAATTTCTGTATTCTGTTAGTAATGATTGTACCTAGATACTCTGTACCTAAGGTGGCAGTATGTTGGTGACATTGTTGCAATGTATTCAATCTTGTGACTGAAGAGTCTATACCTAGGTACCTTTGTACCCTAGATAGCACTGTAAATGGCGACTCACAAACGTTTCTTAGATTAGATTCCGTACAGTGTGGAAACAGGCCCTTCAGCCCAACAAGTCCACACCGACGCTCCGAAGAGCAACCCACCCAGACCCATTCTCCTACATTTACCCTGACTAATGGACCTAAGACTACGGGCAATTTAACATGGCCAATTCGCCTGACCCACATCTTTGGACCGTGGGAGGAAACTCATACAGACACAGGGAGAATGTGCGAACTTCACACAGAGGTGGGAATTGAACCTGGGTCTCTGGCTTTGTGAGGCACCAGTGCTAATCACTGAGCCACGGTGCTGCCCCAATGTATTAACTATACTAATTTGACCACGTGACAATGAAGTTAATTCATTCATTCATTAACTCCAGTTGTAGGGAAAATTCTAAAGGCAGGAAGAGATCACAGTCATATATAAGGACAAGAGTAGGCTACGTAGGCAATGAGTCATGATTTGGAGATGCCGGTGTTGGATTGGGGTGTACAAAGTTAAAAATCACACAACACCAGGTTGGACTGGGATGTACAAATTTAAAAATCACACAACACCAGATTGGACTGGGATGTACAAAGTTAAAAGTCACACAACACCGAGCACACTAGGTTTCGGAGCGACGCTTCTGGCAAACGGACTGGGAGAGAAACTACTTGCAGTTGAGTCTATATTCACCTGATGAAGGAGCATCACTCCGAAAGCTAGTGTGCTTCCAATTAAATCTGTTGGACTATAACCTGGTGTTGTGCGATTTTTAACTTTAGGCAATGAGTGTTTTCATAGAATCCCTACAGTGTAGAAACAGGCCATTTGCCCTAACAAATCTGCACCAACTCTCCATAGAGTAACCCTCTTAGACCCATTCCCCTATCCTATCACTCTACATTTGCCCATGACTACTGCACCTAACCTACACACCCCTGAACACTCCAGGCAAATTAACACAGCCAATCCACTTAACCTGAACATCTTTGGAATGTGGGAGGAACCCGCACAGACATGGGGAGAATGTAGAAACTCCACACAGACAATTGTCCAAGGGTGGAATTGAACCCAGGTCTCTTACACTGTGAAGTAGCAGTGCTAACCACTGAGCCACCATAGGTTTAGCAGCTATAGGAGTTTACAGAGAAAAGGAAAGTTGAGGGGACTAGGTAATGTTCAAGAGACAGGGATGGTTGACGGGACTGTCGGAAGACGTGATTATACAGAACATTGCTGAGATTGAGTGAGGTCACAATGTTCAACAGGGATTAGAGGAACAGGAGGAAGGTACAGTCAGGGTGTGGAAAAGGAACAGGAGAAGGTCACATGAATAGTGTACTTTAGGGGGATTGGAGAAGATTACAGCAAATCAGAGGGCTGTGGAGGTTTGGGATGATTACAGAGGTAGGGACAGTTATTGAGAATAGATGAAGTTCATAATACTGAGAGTTGCAGGTACTGGATGAGCTTTTTAGAATTACCAAGGATTATTCAGACTGGCATAGATTACAGTTGTAAGGACTGCAAGTGGTTACAGCAATCAAGATAATGTCACAGATGATTTTAACATGGATGGCTACAGCAGGTTACAGAGTTACGAAGGCTAGTAGTGACTGGAGGAGGCTAGAGATAGTGAGTGTTGTCATGATGGCGTAAGTCACAGATATAGAGAAGATCACAGAAAGTGGATGAGGTTACAGACAGAGGGGGATCAAGTCGCTTCAGAACGTCACACACATGGATGGAGAGGTGTGTAGGGATGGTAGAAGGTTAGAAGGAGTGAGATGCTGTCAGGACTGGAGAAGGTTACATTGATATCATTGGCTGTAGAGGTTGGAGGAAGGTGCACAGTTGGGGAAGATAGTCAGGGCTGGAGGATGTGACAAACAAGGGTGGGCTGTAGCTGCTAGACAATATAACAGATATCAGGATTTCCGCAGGTCTTTAGGGATAGTGATTATAACTCAAAGTTTCAAAGGCATTATGGAAAGGAATAAGGATATTGCAGAAGTTAAGTGTCTAAATTTGGCAAAAACCACTTATTATTAGATTGCCACTATCACTGGACATTATCACTATCATTAGACAGGATCTGGCAAACGGACTGGGAGAGAAACTACTTGCAGTTGAGTCTATATTCAAAACGTGGGAGTGTTTTGAAGTGATACAGTGAGAAATCAGGGCCAATGTGTTCAGTGAGAAGTGAATGGCACAGGCAGCAAATCCAGTGAATTCTGATCAAGCAATATCATAAGTTTGATAATGAAACTACAGTTCAATAAAATCAGGTGAAGGCCTTCAAAAGTATAAATAGTGCAAGGAGGTTCTTATAAACTAAGGGCAAACAACAGCATATTTTATAAGTATAGATAGAACAAGAGGATTCCCAGAGGAAGAATGGGGCAATCTGGACATGGAGCCAGAAGGAGAAGGTGTGGTCTTAAATGAATACTTCTTATTTGTGTTCACAAAGGAGCTGAGGAGATACTGAAAGCTTTAAGAATGGGAGGATTTTACAGAGAAACGGAAGTACGTATGATGGGACATGGTGACAGTCATAGGGACGATGATAGGAGCTCAAGTAAGTTATGGAAATAAAAAGTATTGTCATGTCTGGAGGAGGTTGAAGATATAAAGGCTGGTAGTGACTGAAGGAGATGACATGCATTGGGAGAGTAGTAGGGGCTGGTAGAGTTTACAAAGATTGTGTGTTTTAGAGATAGGAGCTTATAGACTTCTTAGGATTGTAGAGACTAAAATATGTGACTGGGAGAGGAGCTCTGGATCTTATCCAGAGACCAGTAGGCTTCTAATAGGTGGAGGAGGTCACTAAGGTAGGCAGATTTTTGTAGTGATAGGGCAAAGTGACAAAGATGATGAGAGGAGGAGGAGCTTTACGTAGTGACAAAAAAGAATGAGAGTCCCTACTGTGTGGAAACAGGCCCTTCGGCCCAACAAGCCCAAATCGGGAAGGTTTTCTGGTCTGGAAGAGATTAAACTTACAGGGATGGCTCAAGAGACTGGACAATTTTTCACAGATAAGGAGGGTTGTAGGGGCTGGAGAGGGTTACACAGATAGGGACGGATATAGGGATTAAAGATAAATACACAGACATGATTACCCATGCTATCTCAGTGAGAGCCAGTACAGCACAGGTGAAAGCAGGACCCTAACATGATGGTGGGAATAGCTGATTGATTGTCTTTAATGAAGTGATGGGCAACACAGGAGTTGGGAATTCTGCTGAGTCAGGAACATCCTGAGTACCTATAGGAGAAAGAGAAATAGACAGATCCAGGAATTAGACTGATGCATTGAGGACTACACATGTAGAATGGTATGGAGTGCCACAGGCATCTTGAAAATCGCAGTCTCCATCCCTGACCTGTGCTGCCTTATCTCTCTGAAGTGGAGAATACTCTTGGCTCATGATCTGGAGTAGCTGCAAGAGGGAAAGAGAGATGCAGACAGAGGCAGCAATTAAACCCACATTAGTTAGTGATAACAACGGGATTACCAAGAAAATATTTAGCCTCCGATTATGAATATGTCTGAATGCTAATTCTGAGTAATAAGTGTCAGACAACAGAAGTGGAAGGGCAGTGTTAAGGCCCCCTAACAACATTATATTGTTAGACACTGTATTAAACAGGGAATTATTGAAATTTGTAACAAAAGCACGGATAATTGTGAGAGAATACAATCTTCATATCTCATCATTTCATTGACGGTTGAAGATTAGGATGACTCTCCTCCACTCTCAGGGTGAATCTGTAGGTCACTGTACAAACCGATGTGGTTTCACAGACTCTACCACACTTGGGGCAAAAGGTGAATAAGGGAAGGGGGTGGGAGAGGTGCTGGTGCAACAGCCTGGCCTGGTCTTTGCATTGTTTGCACCTGGCTTCTGCTTTTACCCCGAGGTGCTCGGTGCCTTCCCAATGCTCCTCCTCCACTTTGGATGGTCTTGAGCCAGTGATTCCCAGGTTCCTTTTTATATTTTTTAACATTCATTCATGGGCACCATTGGCTAGACCAACATTTACTTTTGACAATTGGGGCTTACTCTGCAATACCAGGCCAAGTTGGTGGAGGACCTTCAACTTGAGGATGTTCAGAGTGTGACCCATGCTGTCATAGTCACTGTAATGGTGCTGACAATGGTCTGCAGAAATCCTCAGATTGCAGACATGCAAACATCATGAATGTCCTGCAGCTCGATTACACTGGTTGGGGTGACTTTGGTTTTGGTTTGAAGACAGTGGAGGTTAAATAGTTTCCTGCTGGTTCTGTAGGTTAGCCCCACTCCAATGGTGAAGTGAAGCATTGCAGCGAGATAGATCAGTATTGGGGCAATGACACAGCCATGCTTGACACTGTCCCAAACGGGGAATTGGTCGTTAGTGAAACAATTTGTTATTACCATGAATTCCTTGTCATAGTGGAGCAGGCGAAGGATGGTGGAAAACTTCATGGTGTGACCAAAGTGGAGATGGACACTCCATAACACTTCCCTCGTTGAGAGTGTCAAAGGCCTTTGTCAGGTCAAAGGCGGCAATGTCAAGCTGTGAGGTTAGAGTCTGTTTGTATCCCAATCTTGAGTCAGACTGCTTCTATTTCCAAGAAGAAAATGAGGACATGGAGATCAGAGTCGAGAATGTGGTGCTGGAAAAGCGCAGCAGGTCAGGCAGCAAGAGAATCAACATTTCGGGCATAAGACCTTCATCAGGAAGTAACCCTTCTATTTTCAAAGCAGAATGTATATGTAAACACAATTCAGCAAATGCAAATACACCCCATAGATTTATATGTGTGTGTTTTTACAGAGAGAGAGAGATAGTGTGAGTGAGCATGAGAGAGAGTATGTTTGCGTGTGTGCATGATTGGTAGAGTGTGTGAGTGTGAGTGTGATGGAGGAGAGCCTGTGAGAGGGTCCGTGTATAGGTGTGAGTGTGAAGGGTGTATGTCTGTGTGTATGAGAGATATACGCATGCATCTTGCATATTCACATACTCATGCGGACCCTCTCATACACACATTCTCTCTCATACACACAAACATATATCCCCCACACTCACACCCATGCACACACCCTCTGACAAGCTTATACTCTATCTCACTTACACACACACACACACTCTACCAAGCATGCACATGCACAAACAGAATGTCTCTCATGCACACTCTCATATGCACATATTCATATACTGTCTCTTTCACGCACACACACACACAAACATATAATGTTATGGGGTGAATTTGAATTTGTAGAATTGTATTTGCAGATATATTCTATTTTGCTCAAAAAGCACACAATCTGCAGGCAGTCAATCCATGTAACAGTCGATAAATTCCTACTTTGGAAATAGAACAAGTCTGGTTCAAGATTGGGTTGCAGACAGACACTAACCTCAGCTTTAAAGCATCATCTGATCTGAGATGTCACCTTTATTTGTAAAACTTTAAGTTATCTAAAAAATGTTACTTAAAAGAAGCTATGGGATTTACATCTTAATGAGCCAAAACCTGCAACCCATTCTAACAACAATCTGGGTTTGTTCAATATATTATTTCTGCTCCATGACACTGAGATCATTTGCTATAAGTTCTGTGTCTTATGATCCTGCTCCACAGCTACCTGATGAAGGAACAGTGCTCTGAAAGCTAGTGCTTCCAAATCAACCTGTTGGACTGTAGCATGGTGTTGTGTGATTTTTAACTAAATTACCATAATCCGACAAGGTGGGCAAGGACAGGACAGGTACCCAAAAGACCCCACAGTGATTTACATCGTCTATTCCCATAACAGGGACCAATGCGGCTGTGCAGTTCTGCATCATGTTCTGAGTGTGTGTGATGCTGATGATGGCGATAGGAGCCGATCCGTTTTTCTCCCAACAGCCGGTCAGTGGTGACGGCAAGACGCAGAGGGGAATGTTAGCAACAAGATGCTGAAAAAGATTCATAAACACCTTCTGTGGACCACAAGCAGTGAATACAACTGTTCAATAAAAGCCCCCAATCCTGATCCCCTTGTAGTCACATCTCCATAATGTCCACAACCTGCCAATTTCGATCTGCGCGGCAAGCTCGTTTACCATATTCTTATACTGTATGCATTCAGACGTAACACCTTTAGTCCTGTATTAACCATTCCTCTTATTATCATTCACATTCCAGTGTGCTTGAAGTTTGACTGCTAACCCTTTCCATACTCTCTGTCCTATTTCTTTCTGTGCTAGTGGTTTTAATAACCTTTCCTGAGTTCTGCACTCTTACGTCCTCCTTTAATTCTAATTTCCCCTGTAACTAAACCGTTCTCTTCCACACCACCCACCCCCACCCCAATTGAGTTTAACACCCTATCTGCAGTGATAGTTAGGCGATTCACTAGGACTTTGGTTCAGATGAAGACCATCCCATCAGAACAAATCCCTTCTTCTCCAGTACTGATGCCAATGTCCCATGAACTCAAAACCATTTTTCCCACACCAATCTTTCAGCCATGCATGTACCTGCTTAATCTTATTGACTGTGTGGCAATTAGCTCATGGCTCAGGGAGTAATCCAGAGACTATCGCCTTTTTGGTTTAGCTTCCTAATTTAGGTCCTAGCTGTTAGTACTGCCTTAAGCAGAACTTCTGCTCCAGTTTTATCTTTGGTATCTATGTGGACCATTACCGCTGGGTCTTTCCCCTCCCACTCCAAGTTCCTCTGCAGCCCAGATGAGATAAGCTGAACCTGAGCACCAAGCGTGCAACACAATCCTTCGGGATTTTTGACCCTGGCCACAGAAAATAGTTTCTCAGCCTCTGGCCTCTGACAATACTATACCCAATTACAGCAACATTTGTCTTCTCCGCAACCACCCCCCCCCCCACCATCACCACCCCCACATTGCTGCAGTCAGTCAGTTCACCCTCCCCGCCATCCCCATTCCCATCCACATAGGGAGCAATACTCTTGAACCTGTTGGACAAGGACAGGGGTGGTGGATCCTACAACTGTATCTCCTGGATCCCTATACCTGCCTCACTCACAGTCACATGCTTCTGTCCCTGACCCCTGGCCAAATTCCAGTTAGTTAGTCTGAGGGATGTGACTGTCTCCTGAAACACACATCCAGGTAAGATGTTGGGAATCTCTGTCGTGGAGAATTGCACCAAGAATGCTGCTCAATGGATCGGTATCACTGTTCTGATGTCTGGATAAGGCTGACCAGTCAGTGAGCTGGAGACATTATTGTTCAAAAGGTTAAACGAGAAAGCAGAGCAGCAGCAGATTAAACTAAGTTCAAATGTCATTATGCCACACCAGGGACGTCAAGGATGATGTAGCTGAATTGGACGATGCATTTTTCCATGTGAGGTGATCTGTCCTTTCAGGCAGCTGACAAGCTCTTTGTTTGAAACTCTGAGCTGAAGCATTCCCAGAAAAATTTCCTTATATTGTGTGGAAGCTCCTTAGGAAGATTGAGATTACAGCATTGTTTCACTTTGTTGCTGTTTTCATCTCCTGTAAATGAACAAACTAATTTATAACAACTGATAGCAAGTTTAATCCCAATTATGAAGGAACTTTGCTGTTCAATATATCATAATGAAATAACAATAAACAGAACCTGAAATTTGCCAGCGATGATGCTGCCCACTCAGATAGCATGAGCCCCGTCCCGAATTCACAAATGATTTCAACCAATGCTGCATTAAGACAGTTTATTTCATGTGTGAAAATATGTCTCAGAGCTGTCTTTCTGTTCTCTAGGGTGGGAGCTGCCCTCTTTAAACAAGAGCATCTGACTCACTGATTGAAATGTGATGCTTCTCACACACTGAAAGTGTGCATTGCTGCTGAGGTCAGCATTATTCCCCACCCCTATTTGGTCAGGATCCAGAGTCACATGAAGGGACAAGTGAGGAGAACATACTGCCTTTCCTGAGGGAAGGGGACTTCAAGAAGAAGATGGATTTCCATCAATGGAAACATCACTGACTTCACTCGTATTGTCATTGTCCATCCAGATACATCACTGACCTTACTTTAGCATTGCATCTACAATGGCTGACAAGGAAGGCAAATTGAATTTTGACATGTATTATGAAAAAAATATATAAAAGTTGAGAAGTGTAGAAGGCATTGAGCAACCTCAGCTGGAGTATTGCAATCCCTTACTTGAGAAGGGAGATAATTCCTTTGGAGGCAGTTCAGAGGAAGTTGATGAGATAATTTCAGAGATGAAGGTGTTGTCTAGTTCCTCCTTAAAACAAGTTCACAGCTCCAGCCAGAATGTTCTGAATGAATGTAACCAGGTATCTCACAATACTGAAAATGGCCAAATCAGTCTGAACTCAAGTCGATACCAATATAAATGGTCCTTTCCTTAGCAAACATGTTACAATACGCTTTAATTATAGACACACTGTCTCTAATCTTATTTGGCCCCTTAAGCTTTCAGTACTTCCGGAATTTCTTGTAGATTTACACAGTCTCTCTCTCTCTCTCTCTCTCTCTCTCTCTCTCTCTCTTTCTGTTGCCATGCTGGTCTCCTCAGAAGGCCTCCAGAAGATTCAAGAAATGAGTCTGCAGGTGAACCCTGGTTTTGAATATTTTTCCAAAATGTTCTATCGTTCTGGCCAATCAGGAGAGTCAGTTAATAGTTTGAAGTATTGCCAGTCATTTGGATGGCTTGGTACTGTTAGTTTCGTTGTGTAGCAGGACAGGGGTGCCTTCCTGTCTGGGCCCTCCTTTTGTTGGTTGATGTGTTGTTGGGGAAGATATCAACATCTCCAGGATAACTGTTACCTTTTACATTATGCCGATGGCATTACCACTTGGCTGCTGTGTTTGCACTGTGTCTGGAGAGTGGGTTTTGTGACTTGGAAGTTTTACTTGACCAATATACGTAGAATCCCTTCCTCTTTGGGTAAGTTTGCCATCGATGTACATTTTACCAGCCAGTAGGCTGCTACATTCTCCACTTCCCCTCGAAATCCTCCCCTTTTGAACAGAACGAAGCGTATGTGAATGGACTATAAACCTAATTGTAAAAACTGGTTATGCTTGATACCAGAATAGCCAGCTGTTTGTGTGAAAGCCATTGTGTACATTGGTCAAACCTACCGTCGTACATCTGATAAGTGATATTATAAAAATGAATCATAGAAGTCCTACAGAGCAGGGCATTCGGCGCTTTGAGTCCACAATGACCCTCCAAAAAGATTCCCATCCAGACCAAAGCCCCCGCCACTGACCCCATTCTGTAATGCTGAATTTCCCAAGGCTAACCCACCAGCCTGCATATCCCTGGGCAATTTGGGCAATTTAGCATGGCCAATCCACCCTAACCTGCACATCTTTGGACTTTGGGAGGAAACTCATTTGGATGGCTTGTTACTATCAATTACTATGGGAGATGTGCTAGACTAGTTCGGGAGGGTTTAAACTAGTTTGGTAGTGGATGGGAACAGATCTACAGATCAGAGGAGAGGGTAATTCTTGAACTGGTAGAAATAGAATGCAGAGAGTCTCTCAGGAAGGATACACAGTTGAAAGAGCAATCGAATGGGTTAAATTGTATCATATCAATGCAAGGAGTGTCAGGAATAAAAGTGATGAACTTATGTGGCCATAATGGAGACATGGATTTCACAGGGGCAGGAACGGCTGCTGGCTGTTCCAGGGATTAGATCTTTTAAAAGGAACAAGGAGGAGGATAAAAGATGAAGGGGAATTGCATTGTAAATTAGATAGTGCATCACAGCGGCAGAAAAGAAGGTTGTTGAGGTGCTTATGTCTATTGAGGCAGTATGGGTGGAAGTCAGTAATAGGAAAGAAGTCAGTACCAGGTGCCCCCTCCCGGCCCTCCAGTTGTAGTTATGGATGGCTTCAATTTCCCCAGTATTGTTTGGAACCTCCTTACTGTAGATGGTCAGATTGAGCCAATTTTGTGAGGTGTGTCCAGGAAGGATTCCCCTAGACCAACTAGCAGGAGGCCATATTGGTTTGGTAGTGGGCAACAAGCCAGGCCAGGTGTTAGATCTCTTGATGGGAGAGCATTTCGGTGACAGTGACCACAACTGCCTCACCTTTACCACAGCCATGGAGAGGGATAGAAATAGATAGAATGGGAAGGCATTTAATTGGTGGAGGAGAAATTATACTGCAATTAGGCAGGAATCATAGAGTATACATTGGGAACAATTGGGCGGCACAGTGGCTCGGGATTAGCATTGCTGCCTCACAGCACCATGTTCGATTCCAGCCACGGGTAACTTTCTGTGTAGAGTTTGCACATTGTCCCCATGTCTGCTTGGGTTTTCTCCGGGTGTTCCAGTTTCCTCCCACAGTCCAAAGATGTACAGATCAGGTGAATTGGCTATACTAAATTGCCCGTAGTGTCGGGTGTATCAGTCAGACAGAAATGGGTCTGGGTGGGTTATTCTTCAGAGGGTCGTTGTGGACATGTTGGGCCGAAGGGCCTGTTTCCACACTGTACAGAATCTAATCTAACCTAATCTAATGAAGCACTTGATCTACAGGAAATGCATAACAGAAATGTTGGATAGCTCTGTCCCACTGAGACAGGCAAGGAATGGGAAGGTGAAGGAGCATTTGATGACAAAAGAAGAGCTCCTCATCATGAGGAAGAAGGAAGCTTACTTAAGGTTGAGGAAGCAAGGATCTGGCAAAGCTTTAGAGGATTATGGGGTAGCTAGGAAAGAACTCAAAAATGGATTGAGGAGAGCTAGGAGGGGAGGCATGAAAAAGCCTTGACAGGAAGGATTAGGGAAAACTCAAAGGCATTCTACACTTATATGCGGAATAAGCGAATGATGAGAGAGAGGATAGGGCGAATCAGGGATAGTGAAGGGAACTTGTGCCTGGATTCTGAAGAGGTAGGGGAGGTCCTAAATGAGTTTTTTACTTCGGTATTCATGACAGAGAGGGACCTTGTTGATACTGAGAACACCATGATTCAGGTTAATAGGGTTAAACAGATTGATATTAAGAAAGTGAATTGCTGAAACTTCGGGGAAGCAACAAGATAGACAAGTCTCCAGGGCTGAGCCAGACATATCCAAGGTTACTACAGGAAGTGAGGAACGAGACTGCTGCATGTCTGGTGATGATCTTTGCACTCACACTCTCCTTGGGAGTAGTACCGGCTGATTGGAGGGAGGTGAATGTTGATCCTTTTTTCAAGAAAGGGAATAGGGGAATCTATGGGAATTACAGATCAGTCAGTTTTATGACTGTAGTAAGCAAGGTACTGGAAAGGATTCTGAGAGAAATGATTTATGACTATTAGGAAAAACATAGTTTGAATAAAGATAGTCAGTGGCTTTGTGAGGGACAGGTCATGTCTCATAAGCTTTATTGACTTCTTTGAGGAAGTGATGAGACAATTTGATGAAGGTCATCGAGATGTACAGCATGGAAACAAACCCTTTGGTCCAACTCGTCCATGCTGACTAAATATCCTAACCTAACCTAGTTCCATTTTCCAGCACTTGGCCCATAGCCTGCTTAATCCTTCCAATTCATATACCCATCCAGATGCCTCTTAAATGCTGCAATGGTACCAGTCTCCACCACTTCCCCTAGCACCTCATTCTGCATGAAAACATTGCCCCTTAGGTCCCTTTTATATTTTCCCCTCTCACTCTAAACCTGTGCCCTCTAGTTCTGGATTCCTCCATGCCAGGGAAAAGACCTTGTCTATTTATCCTATCCATGCCCCTCATGATTTTATAAACCTTTATAAAGTCATCCCTCAGCTACCAACACACCAGGGAAAACAGCCCCAGCCTACTCAGCCTCTCCCTATAGCTCAAATTCTCCAACGTTAGCAATATCATTGTAAATTGTTTCTGAACCATTTCAAGTTTCACAACATCCTTCTGATAGGAAGACCAGAACTGCACGCAATATTCCAAAAATGATCTAACCAATGTCCTGTACAGCTGCAAATCACCTCCCAACTCCTGTAGTCAATGCTCTGACCATTAAAGGAAAACATATCAAACACCTTCTTCACTATCCTATCTACCTGCGACTCTAATTTGAAACAACTATGAACCTGCACTCCAAGGTCTCTTTTTCAGCAACACTCCCTCAGACCTTATTAGTAAGTGTACAGGTCCTGCTCTGATTTGCTTTTCCAAAATGCAGCACCTCACATTTATCTAAATTAAGCTTCATCTGCCATTCCCAGCCCATTGGCCCATCTGGTCAAGGTGCCATTGTAATCTGAAATAACCTTCTTCGATATCCACAAAACTTCAAATTTTGGTGTCATCTGCAAACTTACTAACTAAACTTCGTATGTTCCCATTCAAACCATTTATATAAATGATGAAAACTAATGGACCCGGCACAGATCCTTGTGGCACACCACTGGTTAAAGGCCTCCAGTCTGAAAAGCAACCGTCCTACCACCACTCTCTATCTTCTGCCTTTGAACCATGTTGTATCCAAATGGCTAGTTCTCCCTGTATTCGATGCAACCTAACCTTCCAACCAGTGTTCCATGAGGAACCTTGTTGAGCATCTTACTGAAGTCCATGGAGATCATGTCCAGCTCTCTGCCCTCATCAATCCTCTTTGTTACTTCATCAAAAAACTCAATCAACCTCGTGAGACATGATTTCCCACACACAAAACCAATCAAGCAGTGGATGTGGTATATATGGATTTCAGAAAGGCATCTGATAAGGTTACCCATGGTAAGCTCATTCAGAGCGTTAAGGAGTACAGGGAAATTCGGCTGCCTGGATACAGAATTGGCCAGCAGAAAGAAGACAGTGAGTGGTAGTGGATGGAAAAGTATTCCACCTGGAGGTTGGTGATCATTGATATCCCACAGGGATATGTGTTTGGGCCTCTGGTCTTTGTGTTTATATAAATGACTTGGATGAAGAAATGGAAGGGTGGGTTGGTAAGTGGTTAGCACTGCTGCCTCACAGTGTCAGATACCTGGGTTCAATTCCTGCCTCAGGCGACTGACTGTGTTCTCCCCATGTCTGCGTGGGTTTCCTCTCATAGTCCAAAGATGTGTGAGTCAGGTGAATTGGCCATGCTAAATTGCCCGTAGTGTTAGGTAAGGGGCATATGTAGGGGTATGGGTGGTTGCGCTTCAGTGGGTCGGTTTGGACTTGTTGGGCCGAAGGGCCTGTTTCACACTGTAAGTAATCTAATCTAATCCTCTGGAGAATTACTGCAGATGGTTGACCCAGACTGGAATCAAGCCCACGTCCCAGGCACTGTGAGGCAGCAGTACTAACTATTAAGGAACCATAACTTCGCCTCCAAATTAATGTATAATTTGTTTGTTTGCCTTCCTCACAGTTAATGTAATGATGATCTTCATGGTGCTTGATAAAGATTGTGGATTGTCCCCATGTGATACCCATTACCTGGTGGCCATGACAGTGGCAGATCTACTGGTCGTTATTCTCAACCTGATATTGAGAAACATCCGATTGATTATTGAGAACACAACAGTTTCCTGTTGGGCATCCCCATGTGTAATATCTTTGCCGTACTGCTTTATATCGGTCGGACGGTCCTGTCTGGTTTGCCATCACTTTCATATTCGATTGATTTGTGGCCATTTGTTGCCAGAAGCTGAAAATTAAATATTGCAGTTAGCAAACTGCTCTGGGAACAGCGACTGTGCTGAGCTGTTTAAAGAACATCTTCTGGTATTTTATGTTCCCAGCTCGGTATTGGCTGGATAACACCCCCTGGCTTTGTGATGTAACAATCGATGTTTATTACACTTGAGACTGGGTCACAATTGAGTTCCTCCACCACATTCTAACCCGACATTCCAATTTCCCCTGATTTTGCTGCTCAACGTTTCCAGCATCAGACACATGTCAATGACCAGCAGAGCCCACAGGAGACCAGTGGAGAGTCTCACATGGACACCGAGATGCAAAGGCTGAAGTAAATCCACCTTGTTACTGTTAGTGTTAACAATGTATTCAATATGGAGCCAAATGTCTGTGATAGGCTATTGGTCTACGTATCTACATGAATTGTGCTGGATTCATGATGCAGTTTCTCAATTGCTGCATGGCATTTTTGCTATGACCCTGACAAAGTTCACGCAGCAACTGAAGAAGGTGCTGAAATATCCCTTCACTCAAATCAATGATTGAATCGATCAGATTCATTTGGTGTGTTCTTATTGGGCTGAACGACCTGTTTCCACACTGTAGGGATTCTATGAGGACATAGATGTGTCAGTGTTCGATGGGGTGGCCAAAGTTAAAAATCACACAACATCTGTTTATAGTCCAATAGCTTTATTTGGAAGCACACTACCTTTCAAGAGTTGACTATCCTTCCTGTGGAGACCTCTTCTCTGCCCTGTCTCAGACTTTGCATCACAGGCTCTCCCTCCCTCATCTCTCTCTGACAACAGCTCCTCCTTTCTCCACTAACCCCAAATCTCCATCAAACACTCCCCCTGTTTCTGGCTGTCCTACTCACCTCTTGTCTCCCACTCTCCTCCTTCCCCATGCAGACTCACAGCCTCTGGGCTGGAGGACAAGGTGCAGAGACTAACTCGCCTTTTGACTGACTGCTGTCATGCACAGCGAGATCCCACTCTGAACCCATCGCCAGTCGTACACACTGTCCTTCTCCCTCCATATATGTCTCTCTCTCTCTCTCTCTCTCTCCCTCTCTCTCACTCTGTCCTTCTCTCACTCTCTCCGTCTCCCTGATTCTCACTGCCCATCTCTCTCTCTCCCCACTTTCTCCATCTCCACTTTCTCCATGTCTCTCTCTCTTTTTGTCACTCTCCCTTTCTCTTTTTCTCTATTTCAGACTCACTCAGAAAAGTACTCCATGTTCCTTCCACTCACCCCCTCCCCACAGTCGGGGTAAATCCTGGGAGAGACCAGGCACTGAGGCAAACTCTTCCCATTGCCCCTTCCCCAGTCACTGGGACAGAGCAGAGGGTCCAGGGAGAAAGAGGGAGAGAAACGACAGGACTGAAAGAGAGAGGGACAGACAGACAGTGAGAGGGAGGGAGAGAACAAACGAAAGACAAGCAGGCAGAAAGAGGGAGAGAAAGTGAGAAGAACTGAGAGAGAGCAGGAGACAGAGAGAGAGAGCGAGTGAAACCCCCAGGAAGAGAAATACAATGTCAGACAGATACAACATGAAAATGGGAGAGAAAGGCAGGAAGAGAAGATCAGACAGACAGCAAGATAGAAACCCCAGGGAGAGATATAGGACAGAGAGAGAGAGAGAGAGAGAGAGTTACAACAGCAGAGAGATCGAGCTGAGAGAGTTGGGTGATGGTGGGGGAGGGGGTGGTGGAGCTGCTGCGATGCAGTGAGAATGATGTACAGGCAAGAAAAGCAAGATCCCACAGAGCTGAGAGAAAGATGCAGAGAGAGATGAGCAAGGTGTTGGTTTTGTGAAAGACTAAATGATTAAACATTCCTGGAAAATCTGGTTAGGTGACAAAGGGGGAAGGGAATCTACTGGGAAATGTAAACAGGGCAGAGATGTGAAGGATGTTGAGAGATAGGGATTGAAGGAAAGACATGGGAGAGAGGACTGGGAATACAGAAATAGACATGAGAGCCGCAGTGAGAGTGGGAAGCAGTGAAATCTGTGGGATCAGACCCCTCTCTAGCATTTTGCTCCTTTGTCTCTTCCCAGTCCAGAGCTCGCTCCTTGTGGCAAAATTCCCACAGACAACCTGAATCCCACAATTCTTGTGTAAGTGTGTGTGTGTGTGTGTGTCTGTGTGTGTGTGTGTGTGTCTCATAGAACATAGAAAAATACAGCGCAGTATAGGCCCTTCGGCCCTCGATGTTGCACCGATCCAAGCCCACCTAACCTACACTAGCCCACTATCCTCCATATGCCTGTCCAATGCCCGTTTAAATGCCCATAAAGTGGGAGAGTCCACCACTGTTACTGGCAGGGCATTCCATGAACTCACGACTCGCTGAGTAAAGAATCTACCCCTAACATCTGTTCTATACCTACCACCCCTTAATTTAAAGCTATGCCCCCTCGTAATTTCTGACTCCATACGTGGAAAAAGGTTCTCATGTTCAACCCTATCTAAACCCCTAATCATCTTGTACACCTCTATCAAGTCACCCCTAAATCTTCTTTTCTCCAATGAAAACAGCCCCAAGTGCCTCAGCCTTTCCTCATACGATCTTCCTACCATACCAGGCAACATCCTGGTAAACCTCCTCTGCACCAGTTCCAGTGCCTCCACATCCTTCCTATGTGTCTGTGTGTCAGTGTCTGTGTGTGTGTGTCTGTGTGTGTGTGTGTGTGTGTGTGTGTGTGTGTGTGTTCGCTCGCTCTCTCTGATGATTCTTCATGGCAGAGTAATTTGATTCTCTGTCTCTGTGCTGTCCGGGTTTCAGCTCCCAAATCAAATGTTGAATCATCCATGATCCTATTGAATAGCAGAGCAGGCTCAAAGGGCAGGATGGTCTCCTCCTATTCCTATTTCGGATGGTCTTATGTTCTTAATGCTATCTCCCAGCTCTTGCCCCCCCACACTGGAGGTTATGACGACACAAGGGCCTGATCTGTAGAGTGCTGCACTCTTCCGTGAGTCTCGGAGGGAACCAGCCTGATTTGGATTGGAGTTGCAGCCTCTCAGTGAGAAGTGAAATCTCCTCGAGGTTCCCCTCAGTCTCTCCCTCACGTGGAGCAGGCCAGTCCCGGGGAAGCAAACAGCAGGCCAGGTCTGCTCTGTCCTCCAGCTCCATTTCAGAAGGCCACATGGGAGGGACTTGTTTCCTTCATCAGCTTCCCGTACTCTCCATTCTGGGTTAGGGTGGGGCCGAATGGCCTTGCTTGTGGCTCCTATTGAGGTGCAGGCTGGCTATGATTGGGTTATACAGGGCATGCCCAGGAATGAAGTCAGTTAGCACAGTTGGCTGGACAGTTGGTTTACAATGCAGAGTAAAACCAATAGCGTGGTTTCAGTCCCTGAAGGGCTCTCCTTCCCAACCTCTCCCCTCAGCTGGCCCATGGTGACCCTCTGATTAAATCCCCACCAGACACCGCTCTGTGATGAGGATCTGTCCCATGCTCTGGTAAGACTACGGTGACATTACATTGGTTTGTACCTGGAGCCCTGTGTGCAGGACTAGTCACTGCACTGCCAGAGGGACGTTAGTGTGTGAGGAATGGTTCAGAGAAGGTTTACTGGATGAATTCCCACTGGAATGAACAACACTCTCTTTCCCCCAGTTCATCAACTCTTGCAGCTTTTGTGTCTATGGAGACACAAGGAACAATTCACCTGAAAAAGCAGCTGGGCACACAATAAGACTGGCTAGTTTACACACACACAACTCTCTCACTCTCTCAAACGCACACACTCTCTCACTCCCTCAAACACAGTCACACTCGCTCTCTCTCACAGACATTCACTCTCTCAAACACTCACTCTCACTCCCTCAAACAGATACACACGCACTCACTCCCTCAAACACATACACACACTCTCTCTCTTGCACACACACATTCCTCTCTCTCTCACACACATACACACAAACACACACTCTCTCTTTCAAACACACACTCTCACTCTCTCAAACACACACACACATTCCTCTCTCTCTCACACACACACGCACACAAACACACACTCAGACAGACACATACACAAACACATAATCCCTCTCTCACACACGTAGACACACAGAGATATACACACGCACTCTCACACACACGGACAGACACTCGCCCTCTGTCTCTCTCTCTCACACACAGAGATACACACACACACTCACACAACCACAATTACTGTACAAACATGGAGGAAGGTTCGATGGAGAGTTACTTCTCCTCGGACTGAACCCTGACCTTGCATGATGACTGCTCTAGGGAGACAGACTGCAACTACAAATGACTTGTTGGATCTTCCTGTGCACCACTTCTTGCATCGACAGCGTTGGTCTGTTTGGGTGCCTGCTTTTCTAAAGCGTCTCCAAGCAACAAGTGACCTTAGGTTGACAACAGTTTTCCTCCAATCCACGTTTAAGACACATGGTGATGTTACTTTTCCCTGATTGTTTAAAAAGATCTGAATCTTCTAAAATGGACGTGGCCTCCGTCCCAAATTACGACACCAGCCGGCCTTGCGGACCCTGAGGGAATGATTAGGGAAGTGTATCTGTACCTTCCTCCCTTCTGCACCTTGTACCACCAGATAGTGCTCCCTCATCCCTCAGAAAGCACCACTCCATTGTGTTTACCCACAATGCCCCTCTGACAGTACCTCCCCAAAACATTCACACCCTCAACACCTCAGAACACAGCCCAGCCCAACTCTCAGACTGCGTTCATCCACAAACCCCTTCAGACTGTAAGGACCCACATCCACTGCAGTCCAAGGTTGGAGCCCTGGTCCTCAGAACATTATTGGGTCTCTGGATTAATCGCAGAATTCCTACAGTGTAAAACCAAGCCATTCGGCCCATCAGGTCTTCAGCGACTGTCTGAAAAGCATCCCACCTACACTCAAACTCTCTATTCTATCCCGGTAATTCTGCATTTCCCATGGCCACCCCACCTAAACTGTACATCTTTGGATTGTGGGTAGAAACTGGAGCACCCGGAGGAAACCCACAGATACAGGGAGAATGTGTAAACTTCACACAGACAGTGGCCGGGAGCTAGAATCAAAGTTGCATCCTTGGTGCTGTGAGGAAGCAGTGCTAACCACTGAGGCACCGTGCTGTCCTCTCTCCCTGCATGTCATGCCATCTAACCTTTTACTAAGCAGTCTTCCATGTGAAACCTTCTCATTTATCTTCTCAGTCACTACTTCAAAAACTCAATCAAATTGGACAAGCCATTTCCACAAACCATGCTGACCATGCCTAATCAATTCTTGCTTTTCCAAATGCATGTAAATTGTCTCTCAGAATGCCCTCCAACAGCTTACCCACCACTGCCATCAGGCTCACAGCTCCATAGTTCAGTGGCTGTTCCTTGCAGCCTTACTTCAATAATGGCACATCATTAATCACCCTCCAGTCTTCAGGCACCTCACCCGTTACCACGGATCGGTCCATCTGACAAGGCCATCTCCATCCTTCTGTAACCTAAGGCTATCCTCCTCAGTATTTATCACCCCACCAATCTTCGTATCATTCATGAACCCACTGATTAACCATCCACCATTCAAATCTAAATCTTTTCTATCAGCCACATCAGCAGGACACCCAACAGTAACTTCTGTGAGACAGAAATGGACAGGGATTTCTAACTGGACCATCACTGTCTGCTTCCTGTCACTCAGCATTGTGTGCCAAATTCCTTGGATGTTGAGTTTTTATGTTCACTATCAGTTTCCAGTATGGGGCCTGATAAAAGCCTTACTCACCTCCAAGCGTACGACAGGAAAACATTGCCCTTATTTACATACCTGGTCACCTCCTTAAAAAGTGCAATCCCATTGGTCAGACCTGACCTCCCCTTAACAGAACCATTCTGACTGTTCTTCATGAACTCCAGTCTCTTTAAATGCTGATTAATTCTATCTCCCAAAATTGCTTCCAACAGACGTCCCACCCACGATATTAGCCTGACTGGCCTGTAGCTGCCTGGTATATCCCATGCTCCTTCTTGAGTAACAGTACCATGTGGCCAGTCCGACGTCACCTCTCCTGTGGCCAGAGGGGATTTGAAAATGTTTGCAAGTGTACCTGTTACTTCCTCCATCACCTCATTCGGTAAACTGAGATACATTTCCAGTTTGATTCCTGATGAAGGGCTTATGCCCGAAACGTCGAATTTCCTGTTCCTTGGATGCTGCCTAACCTGCTGTGCTTTAACCAGCAACACATTTTCAGCTGTGATCTCCAGCATCTGCAGACCTCATTTTTTACCCGAAGATTTTAACCTGCTGCAAATCCTCTTGCAAGGATGCCTTCCTTGAAGAAGCTCTCTTCCTCCCTCTACAAGGATTTCAGTGAGTCTCTCTCTCACTGCACTCCCCAGGTCATCTCCTCTGCACAGAAGCTCTTCAGCCACGTTCTCAAACAGACTCCCTACCACAGCCACATCTCCTTCCTCAGCACCTGCCTACGGAACCGACTGATCCCACACAGACTCCGAACTACATTCCAACCAACAAAATTTGAATCCAACCAGGACAACCTGTACCTACAACAAATCCGAAGCCTCCAGCATCAGACCTCCCTCCGGATCCTCCGCTCCACCCTTGCAGCCATGCGTCGCTACCTACATTCCCTGCAATCAGCCCTACCCCAGCTCAGGACAACACTCTCACAGACCTGCAAAGGACCTCTGCTGTTCTTCATCTACAATTCCTGATGAAAGGTTTATGCCCGAAACGTCGAATTTCCTATTCCTTGGATGCTGCCTAACCTGCTGTGCTTTAACCAGCAACACATTTTCAGCTGAGATACATTTCGACCGTCTTTGGAGATTTATTGGGTTTTAAGAAGATCAGACCACTCAGAACCATCTCTCTCGATATATATAGATGCTAATTCATTTAATTGTATCACAGAGCATCTCCACAATTTCATATCACCCCTGTCCCAATGAGCATTGACATCATGCATCCATTCACTACACCCTCTGAGTCCATGCACAAACTCTCACTGTGTTCCACAACCTCCTCTTTCTCTCATTATCAATTCACCCTTAATGTTTCTGTAAAGTCCTTTCAGATTTTTATTTCCCCTCTTAGCACTCCTCTCTCCCAGGCAATTAACCTCCAATGCAATTTGGAAGAGTGTGGGATGTCAGTCTGGATGTGGATTAGCATTGGGAAGCTCAGAAATAAGGAACACATGACTCTGCTGAGTGCAGGGCAGTGGGATTCATTTGGGATGAGCACATGGAAGCTGAGGAATAAACCTCTGCCCTGCAGCATGAAAATATCCCTTTGAGCTGACAGGTCAGTCACGTGAAACGAAAATTCCAACCCTGGGAAAAGAGGGTGGAACCTCTTCAGGTTCAATAACCAAATGAAGGCGGTCTGTTTGAACACAGTCTCTGGAATTTGGATGTGGGAATCATTGCTGAGCAGGGACAGAGGCAGAAAAGTACTGAACAATTTCAGATATTCCTCTTAGGCCACAAGATAGTGCTGCGCTCAGTCAGTACTGACCCTCTGAAAGTGCAGCATTCCCACAGTACTGATCCATCGACAGTGCGGCACGCCCGCAGTGCTGACTCTCTGACAGTGAGCCCTCCGTCAAACTGACCCTCTGACAGTCCATCACTCCCTCAGAACTGACCCTCTGACAGTACGACACTCCCTCAGTACTGACCCTCTGACATTGCAGTGCTTCCTCCGTCCTGACCCTCTGACAGTGCATCCATCCCTCAAACCGACCCTTTGACAGTGCAGCACTCCGTCTCTACTGACTCTCTGACATGCGGCACTCCCTCAGAACTGACACGCTGACGGTGCAGCACTCCCTTGGTCCTGCACCCCTGACAGTGCAACACTCCCTCTGTACTGACCCTCTGACATTGCAGTGCTTCCTCCGTCCTGAACCACAGACAATGTTGCACTCCCTCCATACTGATCCACTGACAGTGCTGCACTCCCTCAGTTCTGACACTCTGACAGTGCATCTCTCCCTCAGAACTGACACGCTGACAGTGCAGCACTCCCTTGGTCCTGCACCCCTGACAGTGCGGCGCTCCCTTAGTACTGACCCTCTGACTTTGCAGCACTCCCTCAGTACTGACCCTCTGAGAGTGCAGCACTCCCTCAGTCCTGACCCTCTGACAGTGCAGCACTCCCTCAGTACTGACCCTCTGACAGTGCGGCACTCCCTCAGTACTGACCCTCTGACAGTGCGGCACTGCCTCAGTACTGACCCTCTGACAGTGCAGCACTCCGTCCATGCTGACAGTGTGGCAGTGCAGCACTCCCTTGGTTCTGCACCCCTGACAGTCAGCGGTCACTCAGTACTGACCCTCTGACAGTGCAGCACTCCCTCAGCACTGATCCTTTCACACTGCAGCACTCCCTCAGAAGTGAGCCTCTAACGCCACAGCATTCCCTCAGTACTGACCCTCTGACTCTGCAGCACTCTCTTTGTATTGACATTTCTACAGTGCAGCACTCCCTCAGTACTGACCCTCTGACAGTGCAGCACTCCCTCAGTACTGACCCTCTGATAGTGCGGCACTCCCTCAGTACTGACCCTCTGACAGTGCAGCACTCCCTCAGTACTGACCCTCTGACAGTGCAGCACTCCCTAGTACTGGCCCTCTGACATTGCAGTGCTCCCTCAGTACTGACCCTCTGACATTGCAGTGCTCCCTCAGTACTGACCACTGACAGTGCAGTGCTCCCGCAGTACTGACCGTCTGACATTGCAGTGCTCCCTGAGTACTGACCCTCTGATACTGCAGCATTCCCTCAGTACTGGCCCTCCGACAGAGCAGAACTCCCTCGGTGCTGATCCTCTGACAGTGTGGCACTGTCTCGATCCTGCACCTCTGATAGTGCAGCAATGTCTCAGTATTGACCCTCTGACAGGGTAGTGTTCTCTCAGTACTGACCCTCTGATGGTGCAGTGCTCTCTCAGTACAGATCCTTTGACAGTGTGGCATTCCCTCTGGACTGAACAACTGACAGTGCACTGTCCCTCAGTGCTGACCATTTGACAGTGTAGCACTCCTCAGTACTGACCCTCTGGCAATGCAGCAGGCCCTCAATACTGACCCTCTGACACGCAGCGCGGTGCTTCCTCAGTACGAACCCCAACCCCCCTCACAGTGCGGTGTTCCCTCAGAACTGACTGTCTGACAGACAGCGTGGTGCTCCCTCAGTACTGACTGACATACAGCGCAGCACTCCCACAGTACTAACCCTCTCACAGTGCGGCACTCTGACAGCATGCTGATCCCTTAGTACTGACCCTCAGAGAGTGAGCAATTCCTCACTACTGACCGTCTCACTACACAGCACAACCATAGTACTGACCCTCCGGCAGTGCAGCTCCCCCTCAGTACTGACCCTCTGACAGTGCAGCTCTCTCTCAGTACTGACCCTCTGACAGTGCAGCACTCTGTCAGTACTGACCCTCTGACAGTGCAGCACTCTCTCTGTACTGACCCTCTGAAATAGCACTCACTCAGAACTGACACTCTCACTGTGTAGCACTCCCTCAATACTGATCTTTTGATAGGGCTCGCTCCCCCATTACTGACCCTTTGACAGTGTAGTACTTGCTCAGTACTGACCCTCTGATGGTGCAGTGCTCTCTGAGTACAGATCCTCTGACAGTGTGGCATTCCCTCTGGACTGAACCTCAGACAGTGTGGTGCTTCCTCAGTCCTAACCCTTTGACTGTGTAGTTCTCGTCAGAGATGGTCCTCTGGTAATGCAGCAGTCCCTCACTACTGACAGTCTGACAGTACGGTGATCCCTTAGTACTGACCCTCTGGCAATGCAGCACTCCCTCAGTACTGACCCTCTGACAGCGCAGTGATCCCTCAGTACTGACCCTCTGACAGTGCGCACTCCCTAAGTTCTGATGCTCTCACACAGTGCGTACTCCCTCAATACTGACCCTCTGACAGTGCAGCTCTCTCTCAGTACTGACCCTCTGACAGTGCAGCTCCCCCTCAGTACCGACCCTCTGACAGTGCAGCACTCTCTCTGTACTGACCCTCTGAAATAGCACCCACTCAGAACTGACACTCTCACTGTGTAGCGCTCCCTCAATATCGACCTTTTGATAGTGCTCGCTCCCCCAGTGCTGACCGTCTGACAGTGTAGTGCTTACTCAGTACTGACCCTCTGATGGTGCAGTGCTTCCTGAGTACAGAGCCTCTGACAGTGTGGCATTCCCTCTGGACTGAACCTCAGACAATGTGGTGCTCCCTCAGTATTGACCCTTTGATAGTGTAGTTCTCGTCAGAGATGGCCCTCTCGTAATGCAGCAGTCCCTCACTACTGACAGTCCGACAGTGCGGTGATCCCTTAGTACTGACCCTCTGGCAATGCAGCACTCCCTCAGTACTGACCCTCTGACAGCGCAGTGATCCCTCAGTACTGACCATCTGACGGTGTGGCACTCCCTCAGTACTGACGCTCACACAGTGCAGTACTCCCTCAATACTGACCCTCTGACGGTGTGGCACTGCCCCCATACCGACCATGTGACAGTGTGGTGCACCCTCAGTACTGACCTTCTGACAGTGCGGTTCACCCTCAGTACTGACCCTCTGACAGTGCAGCACTCCCTCAGTACTGACCCTCTGACAGTGCAGCACTCCCTCAGTACTGACCCTCTGACAGTGCAGCACTCCCTCAGTGCTGACCCTCCGACAGTACAGCACTCCCTCAGTACTGACCCTCTTTTTTCTATTTCTTAGAGTCTTGTGGAAATTTGGAGACAGAGTGTTTGCAGATTCTGAGGAAGCATGAGAGAGACACACAAACCAAGTCCTGTCTGAAACTCTCTGCAATCGACTATTCAGAGGCACAGAGTCACAGAGATGCACAGCTTGGAAACAGACCCTCCTGTCCAACTCGTCCAGATATTCTCATCTCATTTCATTCCAATTGGTAGCACTTGACTGATATCCCTCTAAACCCTTCCTACTCACATACTCATCCTGATGCCTTTTAAATGTCGTAATTGTACCAGCCCCCATCACTTCCTCTAGCAGCTTGAATAAGTGCTCAAACATTTATACTGTCGATAGAAACTCTAATAAACACCAACCCACGAAAGCCGTTCATTGCCATTTTCAACCCACCCTTTGCTTCTTCATTATGCCGATTTCAACAGAGGTAAAGAAACAGTCTTAGTGACCATCCTTCAGAAATGGGATAGCAAGAATCCAGAGAAAGTATGTTCCTGTCATGGTGAAAGGGAAGGCTGGTAGGGATAGGGAATGCTGGAAGACTAAAGAAATTGAGGGTTTGGTGAAGCAAAAGAAGGAAGCATATGTCAGGTACAGACAGGATAGATCGAGTGAATCCTTAGATTATAAAGAAAGTAGGAGTATACTTAAGAGGGAAATCAGGAGGGCAAAACGGGGACATGAGATAGCTTTGGCAAATATAATTAAGGAGAATCCAAAGGATTTTTACAAATATATTAAGGACAAAAGGGTAACTAGGGAGAGAATAGGCCCCCTCAAAGATCAGCAAGGCGGCCTTCGTGTGGAGCCACAGAAAATGGGGGAGATACTAAATGAATATTTTGCATCAGTATTTACTGTGGAAAAGGATATGGAAGATATAGACTGTAGGGAAATAGATGGTGACATCCTGCAAAATGTCCAGATTACAGAGGAGGAAGTACTGGATGTCTGGAAACGGTTCAAGGTGAATAAATCCCCAGGACCTGATCAGGTGTACCCGAGAACTCTGTGGGAAGCTAGAGAACTGATTGCTGGGCCTCTTGCTGAGATATTGTTCTCATCAATAGTCACATGTGAAGTACCGGAAGACTGGAGGTTAGCAAACGTGGTGCCACTGTTTAAGAAGGGTGGTAAGGACAAGCCAGGGTACTATAGACCAGTGAGCCTGACCTTGGTGGTGGGCAAGTTGTTGGGGGGAATCCTGAGGGACAGGATGTACATGTATTTGGAAAGGCAAGGACTGATTCGGGATAGTCAACATGGCTTTGCGTGTGGGAAATCATGTCTCACAAACTTGATTGAGTTTTTTGATGAAGTAACAAAGAAGATTGATGAGGGCAGAGCAGTAGATGAGATCTATATGGACTTCAGTAAGGCATTCGACAAGGGTCCCCATGGGAGACTGATTAGCAAGGTTAGATCTCATGGAATATAGGGAGAACTAGCCACTTGGATACAGAACTGGCTCAAAGGTAGAAGACAGAGGGTGGTGGTGGAGGGTTGTTTTTCAGTCGTCAGGCCTGTGACCAGTGGAGTGTCACAAGGATCGGTGCTGGGCCTTCTACTTTTTGTCATTTACATAATTGATTTGGATGCGAGCATAAAAGGTACAGATAGTAAGTTTGCAGATGACACCAACATTGGAGGTATACTGGACAGCGAAGAGGGTTATCTCAGATTACAACAGGATCTGGGCTGAGAAGTGGCAGATGGAGTTTAATTCAGATAAATGCGAGGTGCTGCATTTTGGGAAAGTAAATCTTAGCAGGGCTTATACACTTAATGGTAAGGTCCTAGGGAGTGTTGCTGAACAAAGAGACCTTGGAGTACAGGTTCATAGCTCCTTGAAAGTGGAGTCGCAGGTAGATAGGATAGTGAAGACGGCGTTTGGTATGCTTTCCTTTATTGGTCAGAGATTGAGTACAGGGTTTGGGAGGTCATGTTGCGACTGTACAGGACATTGGTTAGACCACTTTTGGAATATTGCACGCAATTCTGGTCTCCTTCCTATCGGAAAGATGTTGTGAAACTTGAAAGGGTTCAGAATAGATTTACAAGGATGTTGCCAGGGTTGGAGGATCTGAGCTACAGGGAGAGGCTGAACAGGCTGGGGCTGTTTTCCTTGGAGTGTTGGAGGCTGAGGGGTGACCTTACAGAGGTTTACAAAATTATGAGGGGCATGGATAGGATAAATAGGCATTTTTTTCCCCTGGGGTCAGGGAGTCCAGAACTAGAGGGCACAGGTATAAGGTGAGAGGGGAAAGATATAAAAGGGACCTAAGGGGCAACTTTTTCACGCAGTGGGTGGTACATGTATGGAATGAGCTGCCAGGGGATGTCATGGAGGCTGGTACAATTGCAACATCTAAGAGGCATTTGGATGGGTATATGAATAGGAAGGGTTTGGAGGGATATGGGCCAGGTGTTTGCTGCCCATTGGTCAGAGTGGAGACATCTTACCCATCAAGCTGCGTGAGCCTTTCACACCCCATGTCTTATTGATGAGGCACAGCGGTAGCACGGAAGGAAAGAAAAGCAAATCCTGCTCTCCATATCTCACTGACTCTTGGAACATTCTGTCCCATGTGTCAAAGATCTGCCCTGTTCAGTCACATGAAGTCCCAAGGTGGAAACTCATAGAAACCCACATAGATTTCCCTCTGAATTGATGCTGCCCTCCACAAGGGGGAATGTGTCCAGTCATCCTGGGCCAGGAGGAGGGGATGGTGTGAGTTTCTAACCTGAACTGACAGTGACGGATTTTATAAACTTGTATTACAGGATATACAGGTGGGTATTCAGATGGTAATGTCAGTAATTGTAATGCCAAACTCTGACAGAATTACTCAATTCATCAGGACCTGGATATTCACATTGTGTGTGAGTATTGTATTCCAGCTCAATCCCATTTGTTGCATCAAAGTTGTCCTTTGAATCAGCCCATTGTCTCAATAGATCTCCCCAAACCTTCAATGTGTCCTGGAACCCTCGTATAATGAGCTGATGGGTGTAAGGTTTATTATTATAACGTGTAACATTTGTAAACCGCTCTGTCACAGCTCCCCTCAATTTCTTCTGCTCCAAGAAGAACGATCTCAGTTTCCCCAAACCCCTGATTCCCCAATGTCTGTTTGCTCTCTATAAGGCACACATCAGGATTGTGTTGGAACATTCTCCACTTGCCTGCATCAGTGCAGCTCCCAACAATATTAAAGAAAGTGAACATCCTCCAGGACAAAGCACTGTGCCTGAGTGGTGTCCCATCCACCACCTTCAGCATTCCCTCTCCCCACCCCAGAGACACAGTGACATCACTGTGTAAAAGGCTGCTCTCTCATTAGGGAGAGATGGCTGCTGCTGGTTTAACCTGAAGGTTACCACAGCCCAGGTAAGGGGAGAGGTTGAGAAGGAGACTCCATCTATCGTAGATCGATATTCTCTATCTATCTGCAACACCAATATCATAAAAATGAATCGTGTAAAAAAAATTCAAAATACACACTAAAATCTCCCATTCTTTGAACCATCCTGGTAAATCTCCTGTGCCCCCTGTCAGGGACCCTGCCATCCTTCCCAATGTGTGGGCGATCTCTGGTTTGCACAGACCCAGCTGCTCTGTGTTCCTGTGGGTGATGTCATCATCGAGCAACCCTTGCACTAAACCTCACTGCCTGGAAGGGTGGGAGACACAGAAATCCCAACAACATTTAAGATATATTTCGGTGCATGCTTGCAATGCCAAGACAGATAACACGATGGACCAAGTATTGGAAAATGGATTAGGATAGTTAGGTGGTAGTTTTCTTTACTGTCACAGACCCAATGGCCCACAGAGCCTTTTTCTGTGCTGTAAACCTCGAGACACTTATTATAGGGATATGACAGGCCACCTTTGAAACCAGGTCAGAAAAGGTGATATTAGAATAGATGACACATGATTGGTCAATGTGTTTGGGAGGAAGGTGAGATGGAGAAGTTTAGGAGGAATTCTGGAGCTCGGCACAGGAAACTGAAGTGAGAAATTCATCAAGTGAGAAATAAAAATGGGGTATCCTCAAGGCTGGAATCAAAGAAAGGCAGATGTAGCAGAGCTTTGAGAGACTGGAGGGGATTAGACTTAGGGAGGGTTCTGAGGCTGGAGAGGAATTATTAGAGATAAGGAAGAGTTGTGAGACTGGATGAGGTGACAGTGATAGGCAGAGATGTGAAGATGGAGGAATGTGGAGATAGCAAGAATTAGAGTTGGAATGTCATATAGCACAGAAACAGATCCTGTGGTCCAATCAATCCATGTCAACCATTATTCCAAACTAAGTTAATCTCACCTGCCTCCCCTTGGTCTATATGCTTCCAAACATTTCCTATTATGTACCCTGTCCAAATGACTTCCTCGTACAATCCCTATGGCATGGAAACTGGCCATTTAGAGTCAGAGTCATAGAGATGTACAACATGGGAACAGATCCTTTGGTCCAACCCGTCCATGCTGACCAGATGTCCCAACCCAATCTAGTCCCACCTGCCAGCACCCAGTCCATATCCCTCCAAACCCTTCCTTTTCATATATCTATCCAAATGCCTCTTAAATGTTGCAATTGTACCAGCCTCCACCACATCCTCTGGCAGCTCATTCCATACACGTACCACCCTCTGCGTGAAAAAGTTGCCCCTTAGGTCTCTTTTATATCTTTCCCCTCTCACCCTGAACCTATGCCCTCTAGTTCTGGACTCCCTGACTCCAGGGAAAAATTGCCTATTTATACTATTCATGTCCCTCATAATTTTGAAAATCTCTATAAGGTCACTCCTCACCATCCAACACTCCACGGAAAACAGGCTCTCCCTATAGTTCAAATCCTCCAACCCTGTTAATATCCTTGTAAATTTTTTCTGAACCCTTTCAAGTTTCACAACATATTTCTGATAGGAAGGAGACCAGAACTGCATGCAATATTCCAACAGTGGCCTAACCAATGTCCTGTACAGCCACACATGATATCCCAACTCCTGTACTCAATACTCTGACCAATAAAGGAAAGCATACCAAACGCCTTCTTCACTATCCTATCTACCTGTGACTCCACTTTCAAGGAGCTATGAATCTGTTCCCCAAGGTATCTTTGTTCAGCAACACCCCCTAGGACCTTACCATTAAGTGTATAAGCCCTGCTAAGATTTACTTTCCCAAAATGCAGCACCTCGCATTTATCTGAACTAAACTCCATCTGCCACTTCTCAGCCCATTGGCCCATCGGGTCAAGATCCTATTGTAATGTGAGGTAACTCTCTTCGCTGTCCACTACACCTCCAATGTTGGTGTCATCTGCAAACTTACTAACTGCACCTCATTTATGTAAATGACAAAAAGTAGAGGGCCCAGCACCGATCCTTGTGGCACTCCAATGGTCATTGCCCAACAAATCCACCCAGACCCATTCCCCTATGTTTCCTCCACACTAATGCACCCAACATACATCCCTGAACAGTATGGGCAATTTAGCATGGCCACCTTATTTGTGGGAGGATACCCACACAGACACGGGGAGAATGTGCAAAGTCCACACAGACAGTCGCTGGAGACTGGACTTGAACCCATGTCCCTGGCGCTATGAGGCTGCAGTGTGAATCACTGAGCCACCGTGCTCCCCAGCAGTTGTAATTGTATTCACAGCTACAACATCTGTGGAGGTTCATCCAGCATGTTAACCAACTCGGTGTAAAAAAATAATAAAAATTCCCTAATATCTTTTGAAAGCCTTTTCTCCCCTCACCTGTAAACTTATGCAGCCCACTCTTGAATCTCATCCCCTCCTGGAACGGGCACCTGCTGTTCACATTACCTAGATGCCTCATGATTTTATAAACCTCTAATAAGGTCACCCCTCAACCTTCTACAGTCCAGTGAAAAAAGACCCAGCCTATCCAGCCTCTCCTTATAACTGAAACCATCCATTCCCATCACCATCCTGGTAAATCTCTTCTGAACCTGCTCCAATTTAATGATATCCTTCCTATAACAGCACAACCAGAACTAGGTGCAGGATTCCAGAAGAGACCTCCCCACTTCCTGTACAGCCTCAACGTAATGTCCCAACTCCTATACTCCAAAGTCTGAGCAATGAGGGCAAATGTGCTAAACACCTGCCTAACCACCCTGTCTACATGTGAAACAAACTTCAAAGACCACAACCCCTAGGTCTCTTTGTTCTATATCACTTCTCAAGGCCCGACTTTTAATGAGTGTAAGTCCTGCCCTTGTTTGTTTTATGAAAATGTAATATCTTGCATTTATTCAGATTAAACTCCATCTGCCACTGTTCAGCCATCCACCCAATTGATCAAGATCCCTTTGGAATCATAGATAACCTTTGTTGGTGTCCACTTTAACACCATTTTTCGTGTCACCCGCAAACTTACAAACCAAACTTTCTATATTCTCATCGAAATCATTCATATGAATGGCAAACAAAAGTGGACCCAGCACTGATCCCTGGGGAACACCGCTGGTCACAGGCCTTGAGTCTGAAAAAAACCCCTCCACTATTACTCTCTCGCCAACTGTTTCAATGCTGACTATCACTAATCATTCCATATCTCTCCAAATACATGTAAATCCTATCCTTCAGAATCACCTGCAGCAACTTACCCATCACTGAAGTCAGACTCACAGGCCTGTCGATCCCAGGCTTCTCCTTATACCCCTTCACAGACAAAGGTGCAACATTAGCCACTTTCCAGTCATCAGACAACTCATCCGTCATTATTGATTATACAAATGTTTCCACAAGGAGCCGACAATTTCCTCCCACCCAAAGCGTTCCCCTACTATTACTTCAGTCACTTGCCCTGTCTTATTACCCTAGGAAAAAGTCATGTTTTGCTCCTTCTCTGATAAATCATTTACATATTGAGAAAGAAAATATTCTTGAACTCATTTAACAAATTCTTCACCAACTAAATCACTATATTTAGTACCAGTCAATGTTAGGAAAATTCAATTCCCTACTATTCCAACCTTATTATTCTGCCATATACCTGAGATCTTTCTGTACACTGTTCCTCAAGTTCCCTCTGATTATTGCAGTGTCTATAGTGCCATCAAACAATGTGACTTTTTGTTTATTTGAAAACCTCTGTTAGCACAACTTTTCAGAAATAAAAGCTGTCCTCCATGATTTCAAGTTTTCCTTGTGTATTCATCCAGAGGATGTGGGTATCACTGACCAGGCCAGCATTCATTGCCCATCCCTAATTACCCAGAGGGCAGTGAGAGTCAACCGCATTGCTGTGGGTTTGGAATCACCTGTAGGCCAGACCAGGTAAGGATGGCAAGTTCCTTCCCCAAAGAACATTAGTGAGCCAGATGGGTTTTTCCTAACAATCGACAATGGTTTCATGGCCATCATTAGAGTTTTCATTCCAGATTTTATTGAATTCAATTGCCACCATTTGCCATGGTGGGATTTAAATCCAGGTCCCTAGACCATTACCTGGGTCTCCAGATTACTACTCCAGTGACAATACCTCATCAGCGATTACCTCCCCTTATAGTGATGTTAAAAAATGAAAGCTCTCCTTCTATGTTTATAATTTGAGGAAATGAACTGAGACATCTCCAAAGACTTCTTCAAAAGGCTAGAGAGCAGAAATCTATTTGGAAAAAACAAATCATGCTTTTTTGAGTTTTTTTAAAAAAATCTTATACCACTGACATGTAATTTCTGAGGCGGGGGAGGGAGGGAGGCGGGGCAGGGTTACAGTGATAGCTTCGTCCGGAGGCTCAGTGAAGATGTTACCTAGTATAGTCACGACATGTCTGATCATGAACCTTCCAGCTCAGCGAGCAAACCTACATCCAGAACCCCAACCTCAGTTACTGATCTTCTCAGAGCTCATTAGGGAGGGTGGTGAGGCTGGGGGCAAATCCCAGTAAATAAAACCAAGCAGTGAACTCTCCCAGCTGACTGGCTGTGAAGTTATAAACCTCCCTGGAAATCGAGCGGACAGTGACATTTCACAGCTGCCCTCAGAGCGACCTCACTCTCAAATGACTCAGAGCTGGGGATCAGCTCAGTGGGTTTCAGTCTCTTAAAACATAAATCTTTGTTTTATTTTCATAAGTCTACAATAGTGAGTAAGGTGAGGGCTTTATTTTAATATGTCTTATGGTCTCTTTATTAATTTTTGAAAATATAAAACACAGGTATTAAGTTATTCCAGGGCAATATTTTGTAGAGCAGTAAGACTGTGTCTTTCTCTGGGTCTGTAAAATGTTAAGTTGCAGAGATAGCCATTCTTTGAGTGATGTGCCCTTCCTGTCAGATGTCTGAGATTAGGGAACATTTCAATGATCCTGATGATGATGTCTGCATGAAGAGTGGTTGCAAATCCTATCGATCGCATAGATCTGTTGGAGCGACAGTTAAAGGCAGTGAGGCATTCACAGGAGCTAGGAAGTGTGATCGGTGGCAGTTTCAGCAGAAAACCTGCAGATACAGTCAGGTAGATGGGTTACCTCCAGGAAAGGTAGGAGAGGGAGGCAGGTAGTGCAGGCGTCTCCTCTGTCTATCCCACTCTCACACAAGTATACTGCTTTGGAAAATGTCAGGGGTCACAGACACTCAGGGGAATGTAGCAGTGGCAGCCAAGTTACTGGTGCTGAGACTGGCTCTAACGTAATGTGAGGTATATCCAGTTCCACATGATCGATGGTGATAGGGGACTCTCTAGTCAGGGGCACAGACTGCTGTTTCTGCAGCTGACAGTGAGACTTCAGAATGGGGTGGTGCCTCTCTGGTGTCAGGGTCAAGGATGTCTCAGAGAGGGAGCAGAATATTCTCAAAGGGGAGAAAACCCAAAGTGAATGTGAGGAAAGAGCTAAGTCTGAGGCTGGTACGGTTCATACGTCAACAGTCAAGGGCAAGGCAGAGAATGAGGTGGGACTGAGCACCTCCCTTTACTTCAATGCAAGAGGCCCGACAGGTCAGGCAGCTGGGCTCAGGGTATGTTTTGAAATAGCATTGGGATATTATAGCAATTACAGAGGCATCACTCAGGGATGGATAGACTAGCAGCTTAATGTTCAGGGTATAGATGCTATAGCAAGGATAGAAAGGGGGCAACAGAGCAGGGGAGAAGTGTTTTTGATGAGGGATAACATTACGGCTGGTCTTCAGGAGGGGATTCCTGGGAGTACATCCAGGGAATTGGGAAGTTAGAAATTAGTGATCACCTTATTGGGATTGTACTACCAACCACCCCCCTCCCAAAAACTAATCAGTGGGGAATTAAGAAGCAAATTTCCCAGGAGATCACTGTTCTCTGTAAGAATAGGATGGTTGTATGCAAGACATGACCTTTTTTTCCTTTGTTCATTCACAGGATGAGGGTGTCACTGGCTGGGCCCAGAGGGCAGTCAACAGTCAACCACATTGCTGTGGGTCTGGAGTCACCTGTAGGCTAGACCAGGTAAGGATGGCAAATTCCTCCCCTAAAGGACATGAGTGATCCAGGTGAGTTTTTCCAACAATTGACAGTGGATTCATTGTTGTCATTAGATTCTTAATTGCAGATTTTTCTTGAATTCACATTCCACTATCTGCCGTGTCTGGATTCAAACCCAGGTCCCCCGAAGGTTATCTGGGTCTCGGGATTTTTTTTTTAAAGATATTTTTATTAGAAATTTAATATTTTGACAGATTTACAAAAATAAACATAACTTTCAAGCACAAACATTAATATAAAAATAGATCTTAAATATATAATCATCAAAATTCAAAGGAATGATACTAAAGAAGAAAGAAAAACAATGAAACTCAGTTAACTACTAATCTAATCCACAATTATCCAGAGTGTATAGTTGAGTCACTTACATCCTTCAAACAAGAAAAAATGTTCTCTAATACACTCATAACAGTATAATAAAAAGGAAACTATTTCCAAACAATAAGAACAAAAAAAAACATGTTTGAATGGAGATCCTCCCCCTTATTCTCAGGGGGCCTTACTTCCTTTCTAAAGGTCCACCATATCCTCTCCCAAACAGTGTCCCACCCTTGACCCGGGCGCTCCTTAATAGGATTTAGATATAATACCGAGCTAGAGTTAACAGTGAGCGCCCCCCCCCCCCCCCCCCACCCATACCTGAGTATATCTGATAGCATCAATGCCACGTACAAACACACATAACTATAAAATTACAACTCCAACAGATTACAGTTAAGTATAATAACATAAAATAGCAAGGGAAGACAACCCCGCTCCCAGAAGCAAAAGTAAAGTAGAGTAAAGTATCCATTTCTCCCCACGGAGTGTGGAAGAGGCAAGCCAACATTAATTGTCTCTTACGATTTATTTAAACGAGTCTAAAAGTTCCTTAGCCTCTTCTGGTGATCTAAAATTATACTCGGATCCTTCGTGGTTAAAGCATAACGTCGCTGGGTAGCGTAAGGTGTATTGAATATTTAAGTTCCTTAGACATTTCTTCACCTCATCAAACGCCTTCCTCCTTCGTGCCAAAGCCGGGGAGAAGTCCTGAAATAACATAATCTTGGATCCTTCATGAATCATAGCTTTAGGATCCTTTCCAAGCTTTCTGGAGGCGTCCAGGAGTATCTGCCTCTCCCTATAACTCTGCAGCCGGAACAGGACCGGGCGTGGGCGCTGGTTTGGGCCAGATCCGCGTACTGCGACCCGGTAGGCCCACTCCACCCTTACCCGGTCAGTTTCAGCCCCCAGGTTTAAAAGCTGGGGCAGCCATCGCTCCAGAAATACTGCTAACTGTCCCTTCTCTTCTTGTTCAGGGAGGCCCAGAAGACGGATATTCTTTCTCCGATTTCTATTATCCAGGTCATCCATGTAGATTTCAAAGGCCCGGACTCTCTGCTCCAGAGCTCGCACCTGTTCTGCAGCTGTTTGTGCTGCAGCCTCGGAGGTCGTGGCCTTTAGCTCCGCCCCCTCCACTCGGCCCTGTAATTCCTCGAGAGCCTGGCTGTACTTTTGTAGCTTTTCTTCGAATGAGTTCCATCTCTGTCTGGATTCTGCGATGAAATTGACGAGTGTCGTTTCCAGCCTGGCGATCATCTCTTCAAGGCCTGTTTTTACATCAGCTGCAGCCGGAGGAGGAGAGGCGGGTGGGGGAGGGGTCTTTGTTTTCTGAGAGCTGCGGGATCCCTTTGGTTTACTCATTATCCACTTAATATTAAACTGCTTAAATATAATAGTAAACAGCTAATTAAGGTTAGAAAATGTTTTTGGGTGGTTTGGTAAGTGTGGTGAGGGTGAGTAACTCACTTTACCCAGGTTTTGGGAAGAGCTCTGTAAACTCAGACTTGCTGAGTCGCCGCCATCTTGGATCTCCCTGGGTCTCGGGATTAACTGGCTAGCGATAATATCACGAGGACATCACCACCTCTTCTCTTGGGAACTAAGGCAGAGTGAGTGACTGAGGTATCACTGGGGCAGCACATCAGCACCGAAGATCTCTCAGTATTGTGGCTCAGTGGTTATCACTGCCGCCTCCGCACCAAGTACCTGGGTTTGATTCCAGCCTCAGGTGACTGTTTGTGTGGAATTTGCACATTCTCCCAGTGTCTGCATGGGTTTCCTCCCACAATCCAAAGAAAGTGAGTACTGCAGATGCTGGAGATCAGAGCTGAAAATGTGTTGCTGGAAAAGCGCAGAAGGTCAGGCAGCATCCAAGGAGAAGGAGAACCGATGTTTCGGGCATGAGCCCTTCTTCAGGAATGAGGAATGTGTGTCCAGCAGGCTAAGATAAAAGGTAGGGAGGAGGGACTTGGTGGAGGGGTGTTGGAAATGCGATAGGTGGAAGGAGGTTAAGGTGAGGGTGATAGGCTGGAGTGGGGGTGGGGGCGGAGAGGTCAGGAAGAAGATAGCAGGTTCGGAAGGTGGTGCTGAGTTCGAGGGTTGGGACTGAGACAAGGTGGGGGGAGGGGAAATGAGGAAACACCATGCCTAACCTCGCCCTCACGCCGATCTCCGGTCACACTCCTAAGCCCACCCCCACGCTGATCTCTGTCCCCGCCCGATTCCCGCCCCCATGCCTAACTCCGCCTCCACTTCCAGCTCCAGCCCCACACCAGGTCCTAGCTCCCAGCACTGCCATGTTTTCACCATCCCTCCAGACCTCCCCCTCTCTGAGGATGAAAGATCAGTCCTCGGCAGAGGCCTCACCTTCATTCCCCTTCGCTCTTGGATTAACGTGTTCAATCCGTGGCGAGACATCGAACAATTCTTCTGCCGCCTTCGCCTCCGCGTCTACATCTTCAACCAGATTCTAGCCCACCCTCTGACGACACCTTCTCCCACCTCCAACACCCCCCATCCACCTGGACACCCCGTGCTTGCCTCTTACCCGCCCTCGATAGCCAACTGCCACCGCGACATTAACCACCTCAACCTCTCCACCCCCCTCACCCACTCCAACCTCTCACCCTCGGAAGGTGCAGCCCTCCACTCCCTCCACTCCAACCCCAACCTCACCATCAAATCAGCTGTCAAGGGAGGCGCGGTAGTAGTTTGGCGCACCGACCTTTCCACCGCTGAGGCGAAATGCCAGCTTGTGGACACCTCCTCCTACTGCCCCCTTGACCATGACCCCACCTCCCACCACCAAACCATCACCTCCCTGACAATCCATAACCTCATCCCCTCAGGGGATCTCCCATCCACCGCCTCCAACCTCATAGCCCCACAACCCCACACCGCCCGTTTCTACCTCCTGTCCAAAACAAACCTGACTGCCCCGGCCGACCCATTGTCTCAGCCTGCTCCTGCCCCACTGAACTCATCTCTGCATACCTCGACATCGTCCTGTCCCCCTTAGTCCAAGAACTCCCCACCTATGTTCGGGACACCATCCACGCCCTCCACCTCCTCCATGATTTTCGCTTCCCCGGTGCCCATCGCCTTATCTTCACCATGGACATCCAGTCCCTGTACACCTCCATCCTCCATCATGAAGGACTCAAAGCCCTCCGCTTCTTCCTTTCCCACTGTACCAGCCAGTACCCTTCCACTGACACCCTCCTTCGACTGACTGAACTGGTCCTCACTCTGAACAACTTCTCCTTCCAATCCTCCCACTTCCTCCAAACCAAACGAATAGCCATGGGCTCCCACATGGGCCCCAGGTATGCCTGCCTCTTCGTAGGATATATCTTCCGCAGCTGCACTGGCACCACTCCCCACCTTTTCCTCCGCTACATCGATGACTGTATCGGTGCTGCCTCGTGGAGGCAGTTTGAACAGTTCATCCACTTTACCAACACCTTCCACCCCGACATCAAATTTCCCTGGACCATCTCAGACTCCTTCCTCCCCTTCCTAGACCTCTCCATTTCTATCTCGGATGACCGAATGAACACGGACATTTACTATAAACCGACCGACTCCCACAGCTACCTAGACACACCTCCTCCCACCCTGCCCCCTGTAAAAATGCCATCCCATATTCCCAATTCCTTCGTCTCCACCGCATCTGCTCCCAGGAGGACCAGTTTCAATACCGAACAACCCAGATGGCCTCCTTCTTCAAAGACCGCAATTTCCCCCCAGACGTGATCGATGATGCTCTCCACCGCATCGCCTCCACTTCTCACTCCTCCGCCCTTGAGTCCCGTCCCTCCACTCGCCACCAGGATAGAACCCCACTGGTCCTCACCTACCACCCCACCAACCACATTGTATCATCCGTCGTCATTTCTGCCACTTCCAAACGGACCCCACCACCAGAGATATATTTCCCTCCCCTCCCCTATCAGCGTTCCGAACAGACCACTCCCTCCGTGACTCCCTCGTCAGGTCCACACCCCCCACCAACCCAACCTCCACTCCTGGCACCTTCCCCTGCAACCGCAAGAAATGCAAAACTTGCACCCACACCTCCCCCCTTACTTCCCTCCAAGGCCCCAAGGGATCCTTCCATATCCACCATAAATTCACCTGCACCTCCACACACATCATTATTGCATCCGCTGCACCCGATGTGGCCTCCTCTATATTGGGGAGACGGGCCCCCTACTTGCAGAACGTTTCAGAGAACACCTCTCGGACACCCGGACCAACCAACCCAACCATCCCGTGGCTCATTACTTCAACTCCCCCTCCCACTCCACCAAGGACATGCAGGTCCTTGGACTCCTCCATCGCCAGATCATAGCAACACGACGGCTGAAGGAAGAGCACTTCACCGTCTGCCTCGGAACCCTCCAACCACAAGGGATGAACTCAGATTTCTCCAGTTTCCTAATTTCCCCTCCACCCACCTTGTCTCAGTCCCAACCTTCGAACTCAACACCACCTTCCTAATCTGCAATCTTCTTTCTGACCTCTCCGCCCCCATCCCCACTCCCACTCTGGCTTATCACCCTCACCTTAACCTCTTTCCACCTATCGCATTCCCAATGCCCCTCCCCCAAGTCCCTCCTCCCTACCTTTTATCTTAGCCCACTTGGCACACTTTCCTCATTCCTGAAGAAGGGCTCATGCCCGAAACGTCGATTCTCCTGCTCCTTGGATGCTGCCTGACTTGCTGCGCTTTTCCAGAAACACATTTTCAGCCATGTTAATTTGCCCATGGTATCCAGATGCAGTAGATGAGATGATTGGGTGTGCAGGAAAATCGCTGTCTGGTGTGAAAAGATCCTTTGGGGCATTGGACAGAGGTGAGGTGGGGAGGTGTGGGTGCATATTTTACTGCTCCCCTGGCAGTAAGGGAAGGTGAAGGGTTGGTTGGTGGGGAGGCGTAAACCTAACAAGGGCATCACGGCAGGGAATGGTCTCTGCGGAACACAGATAGGGCTGGGAGGGAAATATGTCCCTAGTGGTGGGGTCTGACTCAGTAGCGGAAATGGCAGAGATTAATATGCTGTTTCTGGATTGCGTGGCAGGTGAGGACCAGGGGATTATATTCTTACTGTAGTTGGGAGGGGTGGTATAAAGGCAGAGGTGCGGGAAGTGGAGGATATGTGTTGGAGGGCATTGTTGATCAAGTGTGAGGGAAATTGCGGTCCTTGAAATAGGAAAACTTTCTGGGATGTCCTGGAGTGCAATTGCTTTGCCTGGGAGTAGATAGGGCAGAGGCAGAGGAATTGGGAGTACAGGATCATGTTTTTACAGGAATATACTCTCGGGTAATCAGGAAGGCAAAAAGGAGACATGAAATAGCTTCAGGAAATGGTTTAAGGAGAATCCAAAGAAATTCTACAAATACATCAAGGATAAAAGAATAACCAGACAGAGAATAGGACCCCTTAATGATCAACAAGGCCATCTATGGAACAACAGGAGGTGGGAGAGATACTATACTGTTCTAGTATTTCATGTCACTTTTTTACTAGAGAAAGATATTGAAACTAGAGAGTTTGGAGAAATAAACAGTGATAACTTGAAAAGTGTTCATGTTACAGCGGAGGTGGTACTGGATGGCTCAAATCGCACCAAGGTGGATAGATCCCTGGGTCCTGATCAGGTGTATTCCAGCAATTTGTGGAAAGCTAGGGAAGTGACTGCAGTGCCCCTTCCTGAGGCATTTATATCATCGTGGTAAGGAAAGGCCAGGGAACAAGAGAACAGCCAGCCTGAAGTCAGTGGCAGGCAAGTTGTTGGAAGGGATTCTGAGGGACAGGATTTACATGTATTTGGAAAGGCAAGGAATGATTAGGGATCGTCAACATGGCTTTGTGCGTGGGAAATTGTCTCTCTCTAACTTGATTGAGTTTTTTTTGAAGAAGTGATCGGAAGATTGATGAAGACAGACTGTGGACGTTGTCTATATGGGCATTGAACAAGGTTCCACAAAGCAGACTGGTTAGTAAGATTAGATAACATGGAATGCAGGAAGAACTAGCCATTGGGATACAAAACTGGCTTGTAGGTAGGAGACAGAGGGTGGTGATGGAGGGTTGATTTCTGGACTGGAAACCTGTGAGAAGCAGCGTGCTGCTGGAATGGATATTTGAATCCTTAACTAAATGACTTGGATGTGAATATATGAGGTAGGTTTACATAAAACAACAAAATTGGAGGTGTAATGGACAGTGAAGAAAGTTAGTTCAGAATACAAAAGGATCTTGATCAGATGGGCCATTGAAGCGAGGAATGGCAGACAGAGTCCAATTTAGACAAATGTGAGCTGCTGCATTTTGGAAAAGAAAATCAAGGCAGAACTTAATACATTTAATGGGAAGGTCCTGGAGAGTGTTGCTGAACAAAGAGACCTTGGAGTGTGGGTTCATTGCTCCTTGAAAGTAGAGTCACAGGTCAGCAGGGTAGTGAAGGTGGTGTTTGGTCCGCTTATATTTATTGGTCAATACATTGTGTGCAGAAGCTGGGATGTCATATTGTGGTTGGATAGGACATTGATTGAGCCATTTCAGGAATTCTGTTTTCAGTTCGAATTTCCCTGTTCTAGTAAGGATGTTGTGAAACTTGAAATGGTTCAGACAAGATTTACAAAGACTTTGCTGAGGTTGGAGGATTTGGGCTACAGGGAGAGGCAGAATAGGCTGGGGCTATTTTCACTGGAGAGTCAAAGACTGAGAGGTGACCTTTGGGCGATTTATAAAATAATGAGGAGCATGGATACAGTGAACAGCCAGGGTCTTCTTTTCCCCAGGTTAAGTGAGTCCAAAACAAGGCCACGTGGGTTTAAGTTGAGAGGGCAAAGATTTAAAAGGGATCTAAGGGGCAACGTTTTCAAGCTGAGTGTGGTGTATAGATGGAATGAGCTGCAAGAGAAGTAATGGAGGCTGATACATTTACAACATTTAAAAGGCATCGATTGGGTACATGAATAGGGAGGGATTTGAGGAATTCAGACCAATAGCTGGCAAGTGGGACTCTGTTAGTTTCGGATTCCTAGTTGGCGTGGGTGAATTGGACCATTGTTTCTGTGCTGTACATCTCAGCACAGATAATTCTCCTTGGATCTGAGAAGGTTCAGCAGTGATTATGACCACGTGTAGATTTGTTTCCAAGATATTTAATTTGAAGAGGGAGGGGAATTTTTAATAATGTCACAATTTTAGCAACTACTTTAAGTTAATTGGCAAATAACGCAAGGTAAATATGTGACCTATACTTTACTCAGTACATTCTGAGCATCTGGAACAGTCTGAACAGCAGGTGGACACAGATTCAGCAGGTATTCTCAAACAGATTTGCAATTTTACTTTTTAAGGAAAGTCTTGGGAGATTGTGGCCAAATGTGAGGGGAATTGGGACAGATTTGCAGCATCTCCAGAGGGAGAGAGTACAGCCCCAATGGGCTGAATAGCCCCCAGCCTCTGTGCTCTGTGATACTGCCCCATTCACTGTGAATGATGAAGCTCATCCCAAGGCAGAGAGAGGTAGAAGCCCCCACTCTCATCACAATGGGGCCTGGCTGATTGATGGCAGCTCACTGACCAATAGGAGGTGAGTTGATGTGGTCCTCCAGCCAATGGGAATGAATAAGAGGTGTGGCCAGCATGATGACACATGACCATGAGCTGTGCAGGGACAATGTCACTGTGAGTGGGAGAGACAGCAGAGAGGCTGCTAGACCTGAATTACAAACTCCTGGTCAATTAAACCCAAAAGAACTGTGGATGCTGTAAATCAGAAACAACAACCAGGAGGCTCGTGAAAATGTCAGCGGGCCTAACAGCATCTGTGAAGAGAAACCAGAGTTAAAGTTTCAGATCCGGTGACCCTTCCTCAGAACTGATATTACTGAGGCAAAAAAGTCAGTTTATATGCAGAAGGTAGGGTGGGGAGGGGGGATGTAAGGAGTAAAGGGTAGGTGGGGATAGAGCGAGAAGAACAGTTGGATAAAGGATTTTTTTTATTTCAAAAATATACTTTACTCATAAATACTTTGATCTATACAACTGGACATACCGTACATAGGTAAACATTCCATTTCTTTTCATACCGAAACAGAGTAATCATTCCTATTTACAGGTCGGTATGATTATATTTTGAGCTGAGGTGCCAGCAGAGCCCAAATGACTATGTGGGCCCCCTGTTCTTCTTAGGCAGGCAGATGTGACACGGTGGTCTTTCCCCACCGCACTTTGGCGGCAGCTGCCCCAAGCTTCAGCGCGTCCCTCAACACGTAGTCCTGGACCTTAGAATGTGCCGCTCTGCAACGCTCAGTCGGGGTCAACTCCTTCAGCTGGAAGATCAACAGGTTTCGGACCACCCAGAGAGCGTCCTTCACCGAGTTGATGATCCTCCAGGCACAGTTGATGTTCGTCTCGGTGTGCGTCCCGGGGAACAGGCCGTAGAGCACGGAGTCCCACATCACGGCGCTGCTCGGGACGAACCTCGACAAATACCACTGCATTCCTCTCCAGACTTCCTCTGCATAGGCACATTCCAGAAGGAGGTGTGTGACAGTCTCGTCCCCCCCGCAGCCACTTCGAGGGCAGCGTGCGGTGCAGCTGAAAGTCCGGGGGTGCATAAAGGATCTCACAGGCAGAGCCCTTCTCACCACCAGCCAAGCCATGTCTTGGTGCTTGTTGGACAGTTCTGGCGATGAGGCATTCTGCCAAATAGCTTTGACAGTCTGCTCAGGGAACCGCTTGATAGGATCCGCCCTCTCCTTTTCCCGAAGGGTCTCAAGGACACTACATGCTGACCACTTCCTGATGGACTTGTGGTCAAAGGTGTTTTTCTTCATAAGTTTCTCCACGAAGGACAGGTGGTACGGAACAGTCCAACTACTCGGAGCGTTCCGTGGCAGCGAGGCCAGGCCCATCCTTTGCAACACCGGGGACAGGTAGAACCTCAGTACGTAGTGACACTTGATGTTTGCGTACCGGGGATCCACGCACAGCTTGATGCAGCCACACACAAAGGTGGCCATCAGGGTGAGGGTGGCATTGGGAGTGTTTTTTCCCCCATTGCACCGGTCTTTGTACATTGTGAGTCTTTGGACCCGGTCCATCTTTGATCTCCACATGAAGTGGAAGATGGCCCGGGTGACTGCAGCAGCACAGGTTCTGGGGATAGGCCAGACCTGTGCCACATATAACAATACTGAGAGTACCTCACACTTGATGACCAGGTTTTGTTCCCATGATGGAGAGCAACCGTTGCTCCCATCTGCCTAGTTTCTGTCTCATCTTCCTGATTCGCTCCTCCCAAGTCTTGGCGCACGCCCCAGCCCCCCCGAACCAAATACCCAGCACCTATAGGTGGTCAGTCCTGACGGTGAAGGGGATAGAGGATTGGTCGGCCCAGGTCCCGAAGAGCATGGCCTCGCTCTTGCCCGGTTTACCCTGGCCCCCGAGGCCCGTTCGAACTGGACACAGATGCACAAGAGTCTGTGCACGGACAGCGGTTCCGAGCAGAAAACAGTGGCGTCGTCCATGTACAGGGAGGCCTTAACCTGTAGGCCTCCGCTGCCAGGAATAGTCACCCCTCTCAGGCTCGCATCCTTCCTGATGGATTCGGCAAATGGCTCTATGCAGCACACAAACGAGGCAGGAGAGAGAGGGCAGCCCTGCCTGACTCCAGATCTTACAGGGAAGCTATCTGATTCCCACCCATTGATTGAGACTGCACTGACAATGTTGGTGTAGAGCAGTCTGATCCAATTCCCTCCCCAAAGCCCATTTTGGAGAGGACATTCCTCATATATGTGTGCGATATCCTGTCAAAGGCTTTCTCCTGGTCCAGGCTGATCAGGCAGGTGTTGGCCCCCTGTCCTGCACATAGGCGATCGTATCCCTGAGGAGTGCAAGACTCTCAGAGATCTTCCTGCCCGGTACAGCACAGGTTTGGTCAGGGTGGATCACCAATCCCAGAGTAGACCTGACCCGGTTGGCGATGAACTTTGACAAGATTTTGTAGTCTGTGTTAACAGTGAGATCGGACTCCAATTTCTAATTTTGTCCCTCTCCCCCTTCTGCTTGTAGATGAGGGTGATGATGCCTTTCCTCATGGATTCACTCATGGTACCTGCTTGAAGCATACTGACATACACCTCCAGCAGGTCCCGGCCAATCAAGTCCCACAGAGTGGAATAGATCTCGACCGGTAAGCCGTCGCTTCCGGGAGTTTTATTCTTTTCGAAGGACTCGAGGGCCCTGGTCAGCTCATCCAGAGATAGCGGCTGGTCCAGCCTCTCTCGTGTTCCGTCATCTAGGACCTTCGTGATAGAGGACAGGAACGACTGGGAGGCCGCGCTGTCGGTTGGCTTTGAGTCATACAGACTGGCATAGAAGGATTTGCTGATCCTCATGACGTCAGCCTGAGATGACGTTGTCGAGCCGTCTTCTTCCTTCAGGCTGCTGAGCACAGAGCTCTCCTTGTGCACCTTCTGGAAGAAGAAACGTGAGCACGTGTCGTCCTGCTCCACGGAGTGGACTCTGGACCGGAAGATTATCTTGGAGGCCTCCAAGGCAAAGAGCGAAGTTTGCTGGCCTTTCACCTCCTGGAGGTCCTCCGTGACATTGACCCCCAACGTCTGCAGCAGGAGCAGGTTCTGCATACTTTTCTGGGGTTGGGACAGTTTTCCCTGCCTCTCTCTCTCGCCTCCTGAACACCTTTGAGGATGACGAACCTCTTGCTGTTCCCTTTTACTGTTTCCCACCAGTCCGCTGGAGACTCAAAGAGGGGCTTCGCGGTTCTCCAACTTGCGTAATCCCTCTTGAGCTCCTCAATGTTTCCCGGGGTCAACAGCTTAGTGTTCAGTTTCCACATTCCCTTGCCTGCCCGCTGCTCGTCCTGTAGGTGACAGTCAGCCAGCAGGAGGCAGTGGTCAGAGAAGAACACCGGCTTGACGTCGGTGGATCTGACCGAGAGCGTTCGGGACACAAACAGATAAACTATCCTTGAGCGGATAGACCCGTCTGCCTGTGACCAGGTGTATCTACGCTGCGCTCCGTCTGCAAGGGTGCTGAAGACGTCGTGCAGCTTGGCATCTTTTACCGTGTCCATCAGGGCTCTGGACGATGCGTCCAGTTTACTGTCCCCCCTCGCCAGATTGTCCATCTGCAACAATGATACAGTTGAAGTCTCCGGCCAGAATGACCGGCCTGGACGTAGCCAGCAACAGTGGAAGCTGCTGCAGGACGGCCAACCGTTCACTCTTATCCGCTGGGGAGTACACGTTGATTAGTCTCGCGGGAGCGTTTCTGTATTTAACATCCGCGACGAGGAGGCGCCCGCCCACACCTCCTTAACCTCGAAGATGGTGAAGTTGCCTCCCCGCAACAGGATACCGAGGTCTGAGGAGTGGTTATCGTTGCCTCCCAACCAAACTGACGGCCCAAGGGCCCACCTCCTGTAACTGCTGAGGTGCGGTATCCCACACTCCTGCAGAAACAGGACATCGGCTTTGACGTTGGCCAGGAAGGCCAGCGTTGAAACACATCGCGCAGCAGATTTTATGCTGTCACATTAATACTGGCAATTTTAATCCCCATTTCTTTTAACAAGTTGTGAGGTTACCCGTGTCCAATTGCCGCCGTCCTGCCCCTCTGGGGTAGCTGTCTGCATCCCCATGCACAACACGAACTGCTGGACCCTCGCAGGGCTGAGGTAGCTGTCCTGCTCCTCACTCGGTCCATTTTTCCGCTCCGGTGTCATCGGGCTGTGACCAGGGTCCACGCTGCCTGCTTCTGTATCTGACAGCAGGGCTGTCAGAGGGTCGCTGCTCCCAGTGACCTGGAGCTGTGTGGCAGTGGGGCCCTCCTGGCTTTTACCTGGTGGGAGGTGGTAGCTTCCCATTGCCTCAGGAGGTACGTCCCTTGGTTGGCAGTTGCTGCTGTCCTTTCTCCCCGCAGCACTCTGCCTCTTCTTTTGGTGATGACCCTCCTTACGTCCGTCCTCACCCTCCAAAGAGCTGTCCATGTCTTCCCCATGCAGCTGCCTTTTCCCCTTTTTCTGGGAGGTTTTGGCAGCTGGGTGGGTTTTCCTCCTCTTGTTTTGCACCAGGATCCATTCCTCTGCCTCCTTCTTTCCCTTCTCCTCCTCCTCCGCCCGTCCTGTCGGAGCTTTGCTCAGCAGCTGTCCCTCTCCAGTAGCTGGCGTCTGCTCTGCTCCGGCCTGTCCTTCTTTTTGCGTGCCCCCAGACACTGTTCCCTTGCTGGTTTGTGGCCCACCCCCCGGCCATCTGCGCGGAGGTGGCGGCCGCACGTCTTGGGCAGGCCTTGTACACGTGGCCCGCCTCCCCGCACAGATTGCAGTTCTTTGCCTCCTTGCATTCTTTGGTCGGGTGGCCCTCCTTCTTGCGGTTCCGACATATTGTGACCTTGCAGGCCGCCGCCATGTGGCCTGACCTCCCGCAGGTTCGGCACACTTTCGGCTGCCCTGCATAAGTCAGGTACTCTCTGCTCCCTCCGATAGCAAAGCTGGAGGGTGGGTGGAGGATGTTCCCACTGGCATCAACCCTCAGGGTTACCTTGACCTGTTGTTTGTTGGTCCAGATCCCGAAAGGATCAACCACGTCAGTGCTTTCTCCCTCAACCTGCACATATCTCCTCAGGAACATGAGGACATCAGTTACTGGAACATGGGAGTTGTACATGTGGATCGTGACAACCCGACTCCTCTGTGCAGGGAGCACACACAGCGGGACCGCCGACAAGATGGAGAACAGCGGGTCCCCCTCCTTTTCCTTGAAGACCTTCAGGAGCTGCTCGCATTGCATCACACTCCTGAAGGTGACATCAAAGTAGCCTGCCCCATGGAAATGATAAAGGATAAGATAACTATCAGGCTGGGAGGGTGAATAGCTGTTAATTGGGACTGTTAGGGCTAACCATAGGTAATTTGTAATGACAGGCTGTGAGAACAAGGCCTGGTGTGTGGATAGGGCCTTAGGGCATGGGATTGTTAACCTATGTTTAGCCACTAACTGTCTCCATTGTAAGCTGTTCCCCACCGACATCAATCCACGATTGGAGCTGCCGAGGACACATTCCTCTGGAATATCCTCCCTAACCCTCTCTGTCCTCCTTTAATTTGTATCTGAAAATAGTTCTGTTTAATCAATGTTTCCATCATTCGTGAAGCACTTTAGGGAGATTTGTCAATGTGAACAGTTCCATACAATGCAGGTATTTGTTGTTAATGTCTGACATTGGGAGAAACAGGAATGAACCCTCTCTCTTGTACCTGATGAACAGCAGCAAAAGCAGAGAATGGTCTGTGCAGTGATTGATGTCAGTGCAGGCCAACAGGGGGCAGAGGGTGAGACTGGAGGACCAGGCAATGCCAGTTTGTCCTCCAACCAATCAGAGTGAATGAGGGTATCCTCAACACTGGAAATAAGGAAAGGCACATATAGCAGAGGTTTGAGAAACTGGAGGAGATTAGAGATAGGGAGTGTTCTGACGCTGCAGAGGAATTATAGAGAGAAGGAAGAGTTGTGAGGATGGATGAGGTGACAGTGATTGGGAGAGTTGTGAGGATGGAGGCATTCACAGAGATAGCGAGGAAACAGACCCTGTGGTCTAACCAATCCATGTCGGCCATAACTCCAAACTGAACTAATCGCACCTGCCTCTGCTTGGTCCACATTCATCCAAGTATTTCCTATTAATGTACTTATCCAAATGTCTTTTAAATACTATAATTGTATTCACAGCTACCACTTCCTCTGGAAGTTCATTCCATATGGATAAAAATTAAAACATCCCTAATGTCTCTTTTTCAAACCTTTCTCATCTCTTCTCAAAATGTATGCACCCGAGTCTTGAATTCCCTTCTCCCCTGGCCGTTCACCTTATCCATACTCTTGATGAATTTATAAACGTCTAATAAGGTCACCCCTGAACTTCCTACGCTGCAGTGCAAAATGTCTCAGCCTCTCCTTATGACACAATCCTTCCATTCCCATCACCATCCTGGTAAATCTCTTCTGAATCTATTCCAATTTAATAATAGCCTTCCTATAACAGCACAACCAGAACTGGGCACAGTATTCCAGAAGAGGCCTCACTAACATCCTGTACAACCTCAACAAAGCAACTCCCTCTACTCAAAGGTCTGAACAATGAAGGTCAGTGTGCTAACCACCTTCTGAATCATCCTGTCTACACGTGACACAGGCTTCAAAAGACTGAACCCCTCGGTCTCTTTGTTCCATATCACTACACTAGGCCCTACTTTTAATTAGTGTAAGTCCTGCCCTCGTTTGTTTTATCAAGATGTAATATTTTGCATTTATTCCTATCCAAAAATCCAATAAAGTCTTTGAGTATAAAGGCAGTAGGAGTATACTTAAGAGGGAAATCAGGAGGGCAAAAAAGGGACAGGAGATAGCTTTGTCAAGTAGGGTTAAGGATAAGCCAAAGGGCTTTTATAATTATGTTCAGAACAAAAGACCATCCAGAGAGAGAATACAGTCAATCAAAGATCAACAAGGCAGCCTATCTGTGGAGCTGCAGACGACGGGGGAGATACTAAACGAGTATTTTGCAATAGTGTTTACTGTGGAGAAGGACATGGGTGATAGGGATTGTGGGGAAATAGATGGTGACATCTTGAAAAATGTCCATATTACAGAGGAGGTGGTGCTGGATGAGTGGCTAACGAGCCGGTGCAGGGGAGAAGGATTCACATTTTTGGATCATTGTAATCTCCTCTGGGGTAGAGTTGAACTGCATAAGGATGGATTGTCCCTGAATTGGAAGGTGTCTAATATCTAGGCAGGGAGACTTGCGAGTGATACTTGGGAAGCATTAAACCTGTGAGGGAGTCAGGGGTAAACCCAAATAGATAGTGAGAAAAGAGGTAAATCTGAGGCTGGTACAGTTCAGAAGTCAAGCAGTCAATACAAGGCACAGAACGAGGTGGGACTGAGCAGTGACACTGCATTTACATCAATGGAAGAGGCCTGACAGGGAAGGCATATGAGCTCAGGGTATGGTTTTGAACATGGGACTGGGATATCATGGGTATGACAGAAATGTGGCTCAGGGATGGATAGGACTGGCAGCTTAGTGTTCCATGGTATAGATGGTATATGAAGGATAGAACGGGGGACAAGAGAGGAGAAGGAGGAGTGGAGTTTTTGATTAGGGATAGCATTATGGTTGTGCTTCCAGAAGGATATTCCTGGGAGTACGCCCAGTGAAGTTATTTGGATGGAATGGAGATAAGAGAGGGATGATCACGTTATTGGGGTTGTCTGCGTGGGTTTCGTCCAGGTGCTCTGGTTTCCAAAGATGTGCAGGTTAGGTGGATTATCCAGGCTGAATTGCCCATAGTGTTCAGGGATGTGTAGGTTGGGTGGATTATCCAGGCTGAATTGTCCATAGTGTTCAGGAATGTGCAGGTTGGGTGGATTATCCAGGCTGAATTGTCCATAGTGTTCAGGGATGTGTAGGTTGGGTGGATTATCCAGGCTGAATTGCCCACAGTGTTCAGGGATGTGCAGGTTGGGTGGATTATCCAGGCTGAATTGCCCGTAGTGTTCAGGGATATGCAGGTTGGGTGGATTATCCAGGCAGAATTGTCCATTGTGTTCAAGGATGTGCAGGTTAGGTGGATTATCCAGGCTGAATTACCCGTAGTGTTCAGGGATGTGCAGGTTGGGTGGGTTATCCAGGCTGAATTGTCCATAGTGTTCAGGGATGTGCAGGTTAGGTGGATTATCCAGGTTGAATTGTCCATAGTGTTCAGGGATGTGCAGGTTGGGTGGGTTATCCAGGCTGAATTGTCCACAGTGTTCAGGGATGTGCAGGTTGGGTGGGTTATCCAGGCTGAATTGTCCATAGTGTTCAGGGATATACAGGTTCGGTGGATTATCCAGGCTGAATTGCCCATAGTGTTCAGGGATATACAGGTTCGATGGATTATCCAGGCTGAATTGCCCATAGTGTTCAGGGATGTACAGGTTCGGTGGATTGGCCATGGGATATGCAATGTTACAGGGGTAGGGTAGGAGGCTCTGAGGGTCAGTGTGGATGTGATGGGCCGATTGGATTATCTGATAATTCTACTCGTTTTAAACTGGCTTTAGAAAAGAATAGACCAAATGTAAAAGTTAATGTTCTAATTTGGACAAAGGCCAATTGTAATGGCATGAGGCAAGAACTTTCAAAATTAGTTTGCGGGAGTCTATTCCCAGGTAAAAGGACGGCTGGAAAATGGGAACATAAGAACATAAGGAAGAGGAGCAGGAGTAGGCCATCTGGCCCCTCAAGCCTGCTCTGCCATTCAAAAAGGTCAGGGCTGATCTTTTCATGGCCTCAGCTCCACCTTCCTGCTGTCTCACCATCACCCTTAATTCCTTTCCTGTTCACAAATCTACCTTTTGCCTTAAAGACATTCAAGATGAAAGCCCAACTGCTTCACTCAGCAGGGAATTCCACGGACTCACAACCCTTTAACTGAAGAAGTTCCTCCTGAATTCAGTCCTAAATCTGCTCCCCCTTATTTTAATGCTATGCCCTCGAGTTTCACCCACCCCCAGTGGAAATAACCTCCCTGCTTCTATCTTATCTATTCTTTTCATAATTTTATTTTTCCTATCCAACCTCCAATACTTCTAAATTCCAAAGAGTATAGTCCCAGACTACTCAATCTCTCCACATACACCAACCCTCTCAACTCCTGACTCAAACTAGTGACCCTCCTCTGCACCCCCTCCAGTGTCAGTACATCCTTCCTGACCAAACCTGTACACAGTACTCCTGGTGTGGCCTCCCCAGCACCCTGTACAGCTGCAGCATAACCATCCCTCCAGCAATGAAGGACAATATTCCCTTCACTGCCTTAATTACCTGCTGCATCTGCAAACCAACTTCCTGTGATTCATGCACAGGGACACCCAGCTCCCTCTGCACAGCAGCATGCTGCAAGTTTTCAATATTTTAATCATCCAGTTTGCTGTTAGTCTGACCAAAACGAATGGCCTCACGTTCCTCAACATTATACCCCATCTGCCAGACCCTTACCCACTCACTTAACCTTTCTGTATCCCTGTGCAGACTGACAGTGGTCTCCACACACATTGCTCTACCTCATCTTAATGTCAAATGTGAACTCTAGCATCGTACACTTGGTCCTCAACTCCAAAACATTTGTGTAAATGGTAAACAGTTGTAGTGCCAACACTAACCCAAACACTCATTTATCCCCATTCTTTATTTTTGTTCATTAACCAATCCTCTATCCATGCCAATGCATTACCCATAATGCTGTGCAGCCTTTACCTAGAGGGGTATAAGGGCAGTAGGAGTAGACTGGAGGTAAACCCGGAGGGCAAAAAGGGGGCATGAGATAGGTTTAGGAAATAAGTTTGAGGAGAATCCAAAGCAATTCTACAAATACACTTAGGACAAACGAGTAACCAGGCAGAGAATAGGTACCTGCAAAAATCATCAGTGCTGTCTGTGGAACCTCAGGAGGTGGGAGAGATTCTACATGAGATTCTTTTACTGAAAGAGGATGTGGCAGCTTTTATGTTTGGAGAAATAAGTAGTGATAACTTGACAAGTAAAAAGTGAGGTCTGCAGATGCTGGAGATCAGAGCTGAAAATGTGTTGCTGGTTAAAGCACAGCAGGTTAGGCAGCATCCAAGGAACAGGAAATTCGACGTTTCCGGCCAGAGCCCTTCAGCACGTCGAATTTCCTGTTCCTTGGATGCTGCCTAACCTGCTGTGCTTTAACCAGCAACACATAACTTGACAAGTGTCCATATTAGAGCGGATGGAGTACTGGATGTCTTAAAATGCATAAAGGTGGATATATCACTGGGACGTGCTTAGGTGTAACCCAGAACTTTGTGGGAATCTAGGGAAGTGTTTGATGGACCCTTCGCTGAGATATTTGTGATATTGATAGTCACAGGTGAGGTGCTGGAAGATGGGCTCCATTATTTAAGAAAGGTGGGAAGGAAAGGCCACTTCCCACTGATTAGGGAGAGGTAGCATGGCTTTGTGCATGGAAGTCACGAACTTGAACTTCAGTAAGACACAAACTTCTACATAACAGACTGGTTAGCAAGTTCGACACTGTAGAATACAGGGAGAACTAGCTATTAGGATACAGAATTGTTTAGAAGGTCATAGAGTCATAGAGATGCATAACATGGAAACAGACCCTTCAGTCTATTCCGTCCATGCCAACCATTTACCCCAGTCCAATCTAGTCCAACCTGCCAGCACCCAACCCATATCCATCCAAACCTCCCTATTGACATTCCCATCGAGATGGATTTTCAATGTTACAATTGTACCAGTCACCACCACATCTTCTGATAGCTCATTCCATACACGCAGCACCCTCTGCATGAAAATGTTGCCCCTCAGGTCTCTTTCATATCTTTCCCCTCTCACCCTAAGCCTGTGCCATCCAGTTCTGGAATTTCCCCACCCGAGAGAAAAGATTAGGTTAGATTACTTACAGTGTGGAAACAGGCCATTCAGCCCAACAAGTCCACACCGACCCTTTGAAGGCCAACCCACCCCCCTACATTTACCCCTTCACCTAACACTGTGGGCAATTTAGCATGGCCAATTCACCTAACCTGCATATTTTTGAACTGTGGGAGGAAACTGGAGCACCCGGAGGAAACCCACGCAGACAGAGGGAGAATGTGCAAACTCCACACAGACAATTGCCTGAGGCAGGAATTGAACCCGGATCACTGGCACTGTGAAAGGGGGGGTGGGGGTGGGGGGGTGGTGGGAGCGGACTCAGTGAGTGTGAAGGGACAGGGAGAGACAGTGGAGACTGGGAGAGAGGTGGAGTTAGTGTGGATTGGGAGGGTTGATAAACACTGTTTCAGTCTGCTAGACCGGGAATAGGTACTCCGGGTAAATTAAAACCAAAAGAACTGCGGATGCTGTAAATCACACCCAACAACCAGAAGGTACTGGAAAAACTCAGCAAATCTGACAGCATCTGTGAAGAGAAATCAGTTCACATTTTGGATCCGGTGACCCTACCTGATGTTAATGAGAAAAACATGTCGGTTTATATGTAGAAGGTAGGGGTTAGAGAGTAAATGATAGGTGGGGATAAATTCCAAAGAGAGAGATAGGAGCAGTTGGACAAAGGAGTGGATAACAATCTGGCTGGGGGAGGGTGAATAGCTGTTTATGGCGACTGTTAGTGGCTAACCATAGGTACTGTGTAATGGCAGGCTATGTAATAATACCTCTGGGACACCCCGGACCAACCAACCCAACCACCCCGTGGCTCAACACTTCAACTCCCCCTCCCATTCCACCAAGGACATGCAGGTGCTTGGACTCCTTCAATGCCAGACCATAGCAACACGACGGCTGGAGGAAGAGCGCCTTATCTTCCGCCTAGGAACCCTCCAACCACAAGGGTTGAACTCATATTTCTCCAGTTTCCTCATTTCCCCTCCCCCTACCTTGTCTCAGTCCCAACTCTCGAACTCAGCACCACCTTCCTAACCTGCAATCTTCTTCCTGACCTCTCTGCCCCCACCTCCACTCCAGTCTATCACCCTCACCTTGACCTCCTTCCACCTATCGCATTTTCAATGCCCCTCCCCCAAGTCCTTCCTCCCTACCTTTTATCTTAGCCTGCTTGGCAAACCTTCCTCATTCCTGAAGAAGGGCTCATGCCCGAAACGTCGATTATCCTGCTCCTTGGATGCTGCCTGACCTGCTGCGCTTTTCCAGCAACACATTTTCAGCTCTGATCTCCAGCATCTGCAGTCCTCACTTTCTCCTACATAATAACAAGGCCTGGTATGTGGGGTAGGGGGCAAAGAAACTAGGACGTGGGAGCGTTCAGGACATAAAATTATTGAATTCGATGTTGAAGCCAGAGGATTGCAGGGTCCCCGAGTGGGAGATGAGGTGTTGTTTTTCTAGCTTGCTTTAAATTGTGGCGCTGGAAAAGCACAGCAGGTCAGGCAGCATCCAAAGAACAGGAGAATCGACGTATTGGGCATATAAGCACTTCATCAGAAATATGGGTTTTGGGGGAAGAGGGCTGAGAGATAAATAGGGAGGGGTGTGTGCGGTTGGGGAAGGGAGTTAGGAAGGCAACAGGTAGATGTAGATGGAGGGGTAGTGGTGAGGGGATATAGTGGATAATTGGAAAGGAAGATGGACAGGTGGGACAATTCAAGAGGCCAGTGCCGAGTTGGAGGGTTGAATCTGGGATAAGGTGGGTGAGGGGAGATGAGGAAACATTGATGCCGTGTGGTTGAAAGGTCCCAAGGTGGAAGATGAGGTGTTGTTCCTCCAGGCCTCGGGTGGCTCAAATTTTGGGGGTGGAGGACATCTGAGACTTGCATGTCCTTGACAGCGTGGTGGCGGGTGTGGGTAGCTGATGTGGTCAGCCACAGGGCGGTGGATTTGGTTGGTGCATGTGTCCCAGAAATGTTCCCTGAAATATTCCACAAGTTAGCGTCCTGACTCCCCAGTGTAGAGGAGACCACATAGAGAGCAACGGACACAATAGATGAGGTGTTTGGATGGGCAGGGAAATCTCTGTTGGATGTGGGAGGATCCTGTGGTGCCTTGGAAGGAGGTGAGGAGAAGGTGTGGGCACTTCTTGCAGTGGCAAGCGAAGGTGCCAGGAGTGGAGGATGGGTTGGTGGGGAGCATGGATCTAATGAGGGAGTCTCAGAGAGAATGGTCTCTGTGGAATGCTGAAAAGGGTGAGGAGGGAAATATATCTCTGGTGGGGTGTGATTGTAGGTGGTGGAAATGTGGAGGATGATGTGTTGTATCTGGGTGGAAGGTAAGGACCAGGGGGATTCCATCCTTGTTGCAGTTGGAGGTGTTGGGGTTCAAGAGCAGAGATGCAGGAAGTGGAGGAGATACACTGGATGGTATTGATGACCATATGGGAGGGGAAATTGCAGTCCTTGAAATTGGAGGCCATTTGGTATGTTCTGGAGTGTTCTGCCAGCTTGCATCAAGCTTCACTGGAACACTGCAGTAAGCATGAGACAGAGATGTTGGCCAGGGAACAGGCTCGTGAGTTAAAGTGGCGAGCAACTGGAAGCTCATGATCTTTTTTGCAGCAGAACGTAGATCATCAGCCACCATTTCCAGCACCTCCACTGAGATGCTGCCAGACACAGGTTCCTGTCCCCTCCATTAACAGCTATGCACCGTCCCAGCCAGATCATTACCCACTCCTTTGTCTTTCCAAATGTTCCTGTCTCTCTTTGGGCTCTGTCCCCACCTATTATTTACTCTTTAACCCCTATCTCCTGCAGTCCAAAGATGTGCAGGTTAGGTGAATTGGCCCAGCTAAATTTCCCAAAATTGTTAAGGGATGTGCATTAGTCCGGGGAAATGGGTCTGTGTGGGATAAACTTCAGAGGGTGGGTGTGGAATTGATGGGCCGAAGGGCAGTTTCCACATTCATTCTGCCATGGTGTCTAAGGAAATAAAAGGTATACAAATTGGCAAAGACCAGCGAGAAACCAGGAGATTAGAAAAACGTAAAAGATCAACGGAAGGATGGATGGGATTGGGGGGAAAAAGTGATGAGTAGCTATCCACAGGGCCGGAATATCAGGTTACACTGCTAGCGGGGAAATTATTATATGGGGAACATACGGCCTCTAATTGTTGAAGCACTTTACTGTTACCATAGAGATAATCCTGATAAAGCTAAAAATCACAGCACACTCCGAAAGCTTGAACTTCCAAATAAGCCTGTTGGATTACAAACTAATGATGTGTGGTTTTCAGGCTGGAGGTCTGTGACCAGTGCAGTGCCACAAGGATCGGTGCTGGATCCACTACTTTTCCTCATTGATATCAATGATTTGGACGTGAACATAAGTTAGTAAGTTTGTACATGACACCAAAATTGGAGGTGTAGTGGACAGTGAAAAAGATTACCTCAGAGTACAACTGGATCTTGATCAGATGGGTGAATGGGCTGAGGTGTGGCAGATGGAGTTCATTGAAAGGAGAGTCACAGTTCGATAGGTTAGTGAAGAAGGCAGTCATTCTGCTTTCCTTTATTTGATGGTATTCCAAAATTGGCTGAGCCAATAAACTGAACAACCAAAACATGATCTCCCAGCTGCTATACTCAGTGCACTGCTCAATTACAGCTAGCATACCAAACACCACCTTGACTGACCTGTCTACCTTCAACCATACTTTCAAGGAACTATCAATCCACACTCGAAGGTCTACTTGTCTGTCAACACTTCCCAGGAACTTGCCATTATGAGGTTGAGTCCTATCCTGGTAACATCTTTCCGAAATCATGAAGAATACAATTGAATGCAGTATTCTAAGGTTGGCCTCACCAATGCCCTGTACAGCTACATGACCTCCTAACTCCTGTACTCAATGACAGAATCCCTACAGCATTGAAAGAGGCCATTCAGCCCATGAGATCTTACCAACCTTTGAACAGCTTCCATGTAACCATGCATTTCCCACAGCTAACCCACCTAACGCACACATCTTTGGATTGTGGGAGGAAACCAGAGCACCCAGAGGAAGCCCACACAGACACACACAGGGCGAGTGTGCAAACACCACACAGAGACTGGAATCGAACCAGAGTCCCTTTACTGAACAGTGCACTGACCAATAAAGTCAGTGTCCCAAATACCACGTTCAACATCTGATCTCCCCGAAACTATGCAGTTGTTCTGAGCCCTTCAGAGGGATTGCAGGGGACGGGGAGAAAACAGGAACAGAGTTGAGGTATAGATCTATAAAATAACTCTCCATCCCGCCTCTCCCACTCTGTTGCCCCCGTCTGCTCCCCCCCACCATGTTCCCCATAGCCCCCCCTCACTGTCTGCCTCCTCAGACCACCTGCCCCCCTCTGTCCCCTTGCCCCCTCTGTCTGCCCCGTCCAGCCTCTCTGTCCGCCCCGTCCAGCCTCTCTGTCCATCTCCTCACTCTACTCCCATGTCCCCCCTCACCCCCCGTTCCCCCACCCTCCTTGTCCCCTAGTTCTGAACTCCCCACCACAGGAAAAGACCTTGTCTATTTCCCCTATCCATGCCCCTCCTGATTTTATAAATCTCTATAAGGTCATCCATCAGCCTCTGATGCTCCGGGGAAAACAGCCTATTCAGCCTCTTCCTGTTACCAACCCTGGTAATATCCTCACAATTATTTTCTGACCCCTTTCCATTTGGAGAATATTGTTTTGTTAGGAGACCAGAGTTGCATGGAACATTCCAAAAGTTGCCTAACCAATGTCCTGTGCAGCTGCAATATGACCTCCCGATCCCTACGCTCAACTCTCTGACCAATAAAGGAAAGCATACCAAAACCAAAACAACTGCAGATGCTGTAAACCATTAAAAAAAAGAAGTTTCTGGAAAAGCTTGGCAGATATGTAGCATCTGTGAAGAGAAATTTGAGTTAACGTCTCTGAGAAAGGGTGACCGGACCCGAAACATTAGCTGATTTTTCTTGACAGATGCTGCATGGCCTGCTGAGCATTTCCAACAACATCTGGGCAAGTTTAAAGGGAGTTGTGTCAGGCAGGTTTCTTGTGCAGAAGGTGGTAAGTGATTACAACATACTCTCCTGGGAGAAGGTGAAAGCAGAAACAATCACAACGTTCAAGAGTCATTTGGGCAGACACATAAGCAGGCAAGGGTTGACAGGGATATGGATCATATACAGGCAGATGGAATTAGTTTGGAATAGCATTATGATCCACACAGACATAGTGGGCCAATTATTCGGGTGCTGTCCTGTTGTTTTCCGTGGCTAGAATTTTTTTTTGGAAGAAGTAACAAAGAGGATTGATGAGGGCAGAGCGGACATGATCGACATGGATTTCAGTAAGGCGTTCGGCAAGGTTCCCATGGGAGATGGTTAACAAGGTCATCGAATACAGGGAGAACTAGCCATTTGGATACAGAACTGACTCAAAGGTAGAAAGCAGAGGGTGGTGGTGGAGGGTTGCTTTTCAGACTGCAGGCCTGGAGTGTCACAAGGATCAGTGCTGGGTCCACTCCTTCTCGTCATTTATATAAGCGATTGGGATGTGAACATAGGAGGTGTTAGTAATTTTGCACATGACACCAAAATTGGAATTGTAGTGGACAGTGAAAAAGATGACCTCAGAATACAATGGGACATTAATCTGATAGGCAAATAGCCTGAGGAGTGGCAGATCGAGTTTAGTTTAGAAAAATGTGTGGTGCTGCATTTTGAAAACGCAAATCTTAGCAGGTCTTAATGGTAAGGTCCACGGGAGAATTGTTGAACAAATAGACCTTGGAGTGCAGGTTCATAGCTCCTTGAAAGTGGAGTCACAGGTAGATAGGATAGTGAAGAGGACTTTTAATATGCTTTCCTTGAATGGTCAGAGCATTGAGTATAGGAGTTGGGAGATCATATTGAGGCTGCAAAGGACATTAGTTAGACCACATTTGGAATATTCCGTGCAATTCTGGTCTCCTTCCTATCAAAACAATATTGTGAAACTTGAAAGGCGTCAGAAAACGATTACACGGATGTTACCAGGATTGGAGTATTTGAGATATAGGGAGAGGTTGAATAGGCTGTTTTCCCTGGAGCGTCAGAGGCTGAGGGGTGACCTTTTAGGAGGTTTATAAAATCAGGAAGGGCAGGTATAGGGTTAATAGACAAGGTCCTTTCCCTGCAATGTTGGGGTCGGGGGGGGAAGAGTAGGGAGGGGAAGACAGTTATTTTATAGATCTACAACTCAACCGTGTTTTCTCCCCGTGTTTGGGAAGGGGATGACCACTGAGGACTCCTGCACTCCCTTCCTGAGCCTTTTGCTTGATCTGACGGTGACCCATTCCCTTTCTGCCTGTGTAACCCTCACCTGCAGTGTGACTAACTCACTAAACATGCTGTCCAAAACATTCTCAGGATTGCAGATGCTCCAGTGAGTCCACTCACAGCTCCAGGTCTGAACAGCAGTTTCCCAGTAACACTTCCTGCACAGAGAGCCGTCAGGGAGACTGGAAGTGCCCCTTATTTCCCACATTGTACAAGAGGAGCACAGCACAGTCTGAGGGCTCCTGTCACAACCTCTCCCTAGATTCATCCAGTTACTCCCAGAGTGGAGCTAAACCCTCCCAGTCCACGTTTCACCCGGTTTCTGCTGCAACGTTCCCCTTTTCCGTTTCCTCCTCCTGCAAACACCAAGGGTCCAGTGACCCTTCCTCAGAACCGATGACAGCTGGGAAATTAGAATCCCGACAGTGTGGAAACTGGCCCTTCGGCCCATCAGTTCCACACCCACCCTCTGAAGTTTATCCCACACAGACCCATTTCCCCGGACTAATGCACATCCCTGAATTTGGGAAATTTAGCTGGGCCAATTCACCTAACCTGCACATCTTTGGACTGCAGGAGATAGGGGTTAAAGAGTAAATAATAGGTGGGGACAGAGCCCAAAGAGAGACAGGAACATTTGGAAAGACAAAGGAGTGGATAATGATCTGGCTGGGACGGTGCATAGCTGTTAATGGAGGGGACAGGAACCTGTGTCTGGCAGCATCTCAGTGGAGGTGCTGGAAATGGTGGCTGATGATCTACGTTCTGCTGCAAAAAAGATCATGAGCTTCCAGTTGCTCGCCACTTTAACTCACGAGCCTGTTCCCTGGCCAACATCTCTGTCTCATGCTTACTGCAGTGTTCCAGTGAAGCTTGATGCAAGCTGGCAGAACACTCCAGAACATACCAAATGGCCTCCAATTTCAAGGACTGCAATTTCCCCTCCCATATGGTCATCAATACCATCCAGTGTATCTCCTCCACTTCCTGCATCTCTGCTCTTGAACCCCAACACCTCCAACTGCAACAAGGATGGAATCCCCCTGGTCCTTACCTTCCACCCAGATACAACACATCATCCTCCACATTTCCACCACCTACAATCACACCCCACCAGAGAGATATTTCCCTCCTCACCCTTTTCAGCATTCCACAGATACCATTCTCTCTGAGACTCTCTCATTAGATCGAGGCTCCCCACCAACCCATCCTCCACTCCCAGCACCTTCGCTTGCCACTGCAAGAAGTGCCCACACCTTCCCTTCACCTCCTTCCAAGGCACCACAGGATCCTCCCACATCCAACAGAGATTTCCCTGCCCATCCAAACACCTCATCTATTGTGTCCGTTGCTCTCTATGTGGTCTCCTCTACACTGGGGAGTTAGGACGCCACCTTGTGGAATATTTCAGGGAACATTTCTGGGACACATGCACCAACCAAATCCACCGCCCTGTGGCTGACCACATCAGCTACCCACCCCCGCCACCACGCTGTCAAGGACATGCAAGTCTCAGATGTCCTCCATCCCCAAATTTGAGCCACCCGAGGCCTGGAGGAACAACACCTCATCTTCCACCTTGGGACCTTTCAACCACACGGCATCAATGTTTCCTCGTCTCCCCTCACCCACCTTATCCCAGATTCAACCCTCCAACTCTGCACTGGCCTCTTGAATTTCCCACCTGTCCATCTTCCTTTCCAATTATCCACTATATCCCCTCACCACTACCCCTCCATCTACATCTACCTGTTGCCTTCCTAACTCCCTTCCCCCAACCGCGCACACCCCTCCCTATTTATCTCTCAGCCCTCTCTTCCCCCACCACCCATATTTCTGATGAAGTGCTTATATGCCCACTACGTCGATTCTCCTGTTCTTTGGATGCTGCCTGACCTGCTGTGCTTTTCCAGCACCACAATTTAAAGCAAGCTAGAAAAACAACACCTCATCTCCTCGACTCTGCAATCCTCTGGCTTCAACATCGAATTCAATAATTTTATGTCCTGAACCCTCCCATGTCCTAGTTTCTTTGCCCCCTACCCCACATACCAGGCCTTGTTATTATGTAGGAGAAAGTGAGGACTGCAGATGCTGGAGATCAGAGCTGAAAATGTGTTGCTGGAAAAGCGCAGCAGGTCAGGCAGCATCCAAGGAGCAGGAGAATTGACGTTTCGGGCATGACCCTTCCTCTTCAGGCATGCCCAAGGTCAAGAGGAGGAAGGTTTGCCTTAGGGAGGAAAGACTTGGAGGGGGAGAAAAATGCAATGTTGCTACGGAGTTTCCCAGAGGTCCCAGAGGTATTATTACATAGCCTGCCATTACACAGTACCTATGGTTAGCCACTAACAGTCGCCATAAACAGCTATTCACCCTCCCCCAGCCAGATTGTTATCCACTCCTTTGTCCAACTGCTCCTATCTCTCTCTTTGGAATTTATCCCCACCTATCATTTACTCTCTAACCCCTACCTTCTACATATAAACCGACATTTTTTTCTCATTAACATCAGGTAGGGTCACCGGATCCAAAATGTGAACTGATTTCTCTTCACAGATGCTGTCAGATTTGCTGAGTTTTTCCAGTACCTTCTGGTTGTTGGGTGTGATTTACAGCATCCGCAGTTCTTTTGGTTTTAATTTACCCGGAGTACCTATTCCCGGTCTAGCAGACTGAAACAGTGTTTATCAACCCTTCCAATCCACACTAACTCCACCTCTCTCCCAGTCTCTGCTGTCTCTCCCTGTCCCTTCACACTCACTGAGTCCCCTCCCACCCCCCCACCCCCCCTTTCACAGTGCCAGTGATCCGGGTTCAATTCCTGCCTCAGGCAATTGTCTGTGTGGAGTTTGCACATTCTCCCTCTGTCTGCGTGGGTTTCCTCCGGGTGCTCCAGTTTCCTCCCACAGTTCAAAAATATGCAGGTTAGGTGAATTGGCCATGTTAAATTGCCCACAGTGTTAGGTGAAGGGGTAAATGTAGGGGGTGGGTTGTTCTTCAAAGGGTCGGTGTGGACTTGTTGGGCTGAATGGCCTGTTTCCACACTGTAAGTAATCTAACCTAATCTTTTCTCTCGGGTGGGGAAATTCCAGAACTAGATGGCACAGGCTTAGGGTGAGAGGGGAAAGATATGAAAGAGACCTGAGGGGCAACATTTTCATGCAGAGGGTGCTGCGTGTATGGAATGAGCTATCAGAAGATGTGGTGGTGACTGGTACAATTGTAACATTGAAAATCCATCTGGATGGGTATGTCAATAGGGAGGTTTGGATGGATATGGGCTGGGTGCTGGCAGGTTGGACTAGATTGGGCTGGGGTAGGTGGTTGGCATGGACGGAATGGACTGAAGGGTCTGTTTCCATATTATGCATCTCTATGACTCTATGACCTTCTAAACAATTCTGTATCCTAATAGCTAGTTCTCCCTGTATTCTACAGTGTCGAACTTGCTAACCAGTCTGTTATGTAGAAGTTTGTCTTACTGAAGTTCAAGTTCGTGACTTCCATGCACAAAGCCATGCTACCTCTCCCTAATCAGTGGGAAGTGGCCTTTCCTTCCCACCTTTCTCAAATAATGGAGCTCATCTTCCAGCACCTCACCTGTGACTATCAATATCACAAATATCTCAGCGAAGGGTCCATCAAACACTTCCCTAGATTCCCACAAAGTTCTGGGTTACACCTGAGCACGTCCCAGTGATATATCCACCTTTATGCATTTTAAGACATCCAGTACTCCATCCGCTCTAATATGGACACTTGTCAAGTTATGTGTTGCTGGTTAAAGCACAGCAGGTTAGGCAGCATCCAAGGAACAGGAAATTCGACGTGATGAAGGGCTCTGGCCGGAAAGGTCGAATTTCCTGTTCCTTGGATGCTGCCTAACCTGCTGTGCTTTAACCAGCAACACATTTTCAGCTCTGATCTCCAGCATCTGCAGACCTCACTTTTTACTTGTCAAGTTATCACTACTTATTTCTCCAAACATAAAAGCTGCCACATCCTCTTTCAGTGAAAGAATCTCATGTAGAATCTCTCCCACCTCCTGAGGTTCCACAGACAGCACTGATGATTTTTGCAGGTACCTATTCTCTGCCTGGTTACTCGTTTGTCCTAAGTGTATTTGTAGAATTGCTTTGGATTCTCCTCAAACCTATTTCCTAAACCTATCTCATGCCCCCTTTTTGCCCTCCGGGTTTACCTCCAGTCTACTCCTACTGCCCTTATACCCCTCTAGGGAGTCACACAAACCCAGCTGTCTGTACCTGCCATATGCCTCCTTCATTTTCTTGACCAGGCCCTCAATTCCTCTCGACAGGCAGCATTCTCTACACCGACCAGCCTTGGCGTTAACAGGAACATACTGTCTATGTACTCTCATTGTCGCAGACCTATGGAGGCAATGGCAGATGAGGACAGAGAAGCAATCATTCTCAGTACAGACCTAATATTGTGAAAGGTAACAGCCTAAAGGTAGATGGGTCTCCTGGCCCTGATGGAATGCATCCCAGGGATTAAAAGAGATGGCGGGGTTCGGGGGGGGAACACAAAAAGCGCACTGAACAAGGGGGAACAAGTGGATGTGGTGCATCTGGATTTCCAGAAGGTATTCAACAAGTTGCCAAACAAAAGGCTGCTGTATAAGGTAAAGGCTGCACAGCATTATGGGTATTGCATTAGCATGGATAGAGGATTGGTTAATGAACAAAAATAAAGAATGGGGATAAATGTGTGTTTGCGTTAGTGTTGGCACTACAACTGTTTACCATTTACACAAATGTTTTGGAGTTGAGGACCAAGTGTACGATGACAGAGTTCACATTTGACATTAATATGAGGTAGAGCAATGTGTGTGGAGACCACTGTCAGTCTGCACAGGGATACAGAAAGGTTAAGTGAGTGGGTAAGGGTCTGGCAGATGGGGTATAATGTTGAGGAACGTGAGGCCATTCATTTTGGTCAGACTAACAGCAAACTGGATGATTAAAATATTGAAAACTTGCAGCATGCTGCTGTGCAGAGGGAGCTGGGTGTCCTTGTGCATGAATCACAGGAAGTTGGTTTGCAGGGGCAGCAGGTAATTAAGGCAGTGAAGGGAATATTGTCCTTCATTGCTAGAGGGATGGTTATGCTGCAGCTGTACAGGGTGCTGGGGAGGCCACATCAGGAGTACTGTGTACAGGTTTGGTCTCCATACTTCAGGAAGGATGTACTGACACTGGAGGGGGTGCAGAGGAGGGTCAATAGTTTGAGTCAGGAGTTGAGAGGGTTGGTGTATGTGGAGAGATTGAGTTGACTGGGACTATACTCTTTGGAATTTAGAAGAATGGGAGGTTGGAACGGAAAAATAAAATTATGAGAAGAATAGATAAGATAGAAGCAGGGAGGTTATTTCCACTGGGGTGGGTGAAACTCGAGGGCATAGCATCAAAATAAGGGGGAGCAGATTTAGGACTGAATTCAGGAGGAACTTCTTCAGCTAAAGGGTTGTGAGTCTGTGGAATTCCCTGCTGAGTGAAGCAGTTGGGCTTTCATCTTGAATGTCTTTAAGGCAAAAGGTAGATTTGTGAACAAGAAAGGAATTAAGGGTGATGGTGAGACAGCAGGAAGGTGGAGCTGAGGCCATGAAAAGATCAGCCCTGACCTTTTTGAATAGCAGAGCAGGCTTGAGGGGCCAGATGGCCTACTCCTGCTCCTCTTCCTTATGTTCTTATGTTCCCATTTTCCAGCCGTCCCTTTACCTGGGAATAGACTCCCGCAAACTAATTTTGAAAATTCTTGCCTCATGCCATTACAATTGGCCTTTGTCCAAATTAGAACATTAACTTTTACATTTGGTCTATTCTTTTCTAAAGCCAGTTTAAAACGAGTAGAATTATCAGATAATCCAATCGGCCCATCACATCCACACTGACCCTCAGAGCCTCCTACCCTACCCCTGTAACATTGCATATCCCATGGCCAATCCACCCAACCTGAACACTACATCCCTGAACACTATGGGCAATTCAGCCTGGATAATCCACCTCCAACCTGCACATCCCTGAACACAATGGACAATTCAGCCTGGATAACCCACCCAACCTGCACATCCCTGAACACTACGGACAATTCAACCTGAATAATCCACCCAACCTGCACATCCTGAACACTATGGGCAATTCAGCCTGGATAATCCACCCAACCTGCACATCCCTGAACACTATGAGCAATTCAGCCTGGATAATCCACCCAACCTGCACATTCCTGAACACTATGGCAATTCAGCCTGGATAATCCACCCAACCTACACATCCCTGAACACTATGGACAATTCAGCCTGGATAATCCACCCAACCTGCACATCTTTGGAAACCAGAGCACCTGGACGAAACCCACACAGACAACCCCAATAAGTGATCATCCCTCTCTTATCTCCGTTCCATCCAAATAACTTCACTGGGCGTACTCCCAGGAATATCCTTCTGGAAGCACAACCATAATGCTATCCCTAATCAAAAACTCCACTCCTCCTTCTCCTCTCTTGTCCCCCGTTCTATCCTTCATATACCATCTATACCATAGAACACTAAGCTGCCAGTCCTATCCATCCCTGAGCCACATTTCTGTCATACCCATGATATCCCAGTCCCATGTTCAAAACCATACCCTGAGCTCATCTGCCTTCCCTGTCAGGCCTCTTCCATTGACGTCAATGCAATGTCACTGCTCAGTCCCACCTCGTTCTGTGCCTTGTACCTGACTGCTTGACTTCTGAACTGTACCAGCCTCAGATTTACCTCTTTTCTCACTATCTATTTGGGTTTACCCCTGACTCCCTCACTGGTTTAATGCTTCCCAAGTATCACTAGCAAGTCTCCCTGCCTAGATATTAGACACCTTCCAATTCAGGGACAATCCATCCTTATGCAGTTCAACTCTACCCCAGAGGAGATTACAATGATCCAAAAATGTGAATCCTTCTCCCCTGCACCGGCTTGTTAGCCACTCATCCAGCACCACCTCCTCTGTAATATGGACATTTTTCAAGATGTCACCATCTATTTCCCCACAATCCCTATCACCCATGTCCTTCTCCACAGTAAACACGATTGCAAAATACTCGTTTAGTATCTCCCCCGTCGTCTGCAGCTCCACAGATAGGCTGCCTTGTGATCTTTGATTGACTGTATTCTCTCTCTGGATGGTCTTTTGTTCTGAACATAATTATAAAAGCCCTTTGGCTTATCCTTAACCCTACTTGACAAAGCTATCTCCTGTCCCTTTTTTGCCCTCCTGATTTCCCTCTTAAGTATACTCCTACTGCCTTTATACTCAAAGACTTTATTGGATTTTTGGATTGGAATAAATGCAAAATATTACATCTTGATAAAACAAACGAGGGCAGGACTTACACTAATTAAAAGTAGGGCCTAGTGTAGTGATATGGAACAAAGAGACCGAGGGGTTCAGTCTTTTGAAGCCTGTGTCACGTGTAGACAGGATGATTCAGAAGGTGGTTAGCACACTGACCTTCATTGTTCAGACCTTTGAGTAGAGGGAGTTGCTTTGTTGAGGTTGTACAGGATGTTAGTGAGGCCTCTTCTGGAATACTGTGCCCAGTTCTGGTTGTGCTGTTATAGGAAGGCTATTATTAAATTGGAGTAGATTCAGAAGAGATTTACCAGGATGGTGATGGAATGGAAGGATTGTGTAATAAGGAGAGGCTGAGACATTTTGCACTGCAGCCTAGGAAGTTCAGGGGTGACCTTATTATAAATTCATCAAGAGTATGGATAAGGTGAATGGCCGGGGAGAAGGGAATTCAAGACTCGGGTGCATACATTTTGAGAAGAGATGAGAAAGGTTTGAAAAAGAGACATTAGGGATGTTTTAATTTTTATCCATATGGAATGAACTTCCAGAAGAAGTGGTAGCTGTGAATACAATTATAGTATTTAAAAGACATTTGGATAAGTACATTAATAGGAAATACTTGGATGAATGTGGACCAAGCAGAGGCAGGTGCGATTAGTTCAGTTTGGAGTTATGGCCGACATGGATTGGTTAGACCACAGGGTCTGTTTCCTCGCTATCTCTGTGAATGCCTCCATCCTCACAACTCTCCCAATCACTGTCACCTCATCCATCCTCACAACTCTTCCTTCTCTCTATAATTCCTCTGCAGCGTCAGAACACTCCCTATCTCTAATCTCCTCCAGTTTCTCAAACCTCTGCTATATGTGCCTTTCCTTAATTCCAGTGTTGAGGATACCCTCATTCACTCTGATTGGTTGGAGGACAAATGGCATTGCCTGGTCCTCCAGTCTCACCCTCTGCCCCCTGTTGGCCTGCACTGACATCAATCACTGCACAGACCATTCTCTGCTTTTGCTGCTGTTCATCAGGTACGAGAGAGAGGGTTCATTCCTGTTTCTCCCAATGTCAGACATTAACAACAAATACCTGCATTGTATGGAACTGTTCACATTGACAAATCTCCCTAAAGTGCTTCACGAATGATGGAAACATTGATTAAACAGAACTATTTTCAGATACAAATTAAAGGAGGACAGAGGGTTAGGGAGGATATTCCAGAGGAATGTGTCCTCGGCAGCTCCAATCGTGGACTGATGTAGGTGGGGAACAGCTTACAATGGAGACAGTTAGTGGCTAAACATAGGTTAACAATCCCATGCCCTAAGGCCCTATCCACACACCAGGCCTTGTTTGCACAGCCTGTCATTACAAATTACCTATGGTTAGCCCTAACAGTCCCAATTAACAGCTATTCACCCTCCCAGCCTGATAGTTTATCCTTTATCATTTCCCTGGGGCAGGCTACTTCGATGTCACTTCAGATGTCACCTTCAGCAGCTCCTGAAGGTCTTCAAGGAAAAGGAGGGGGAGCCGTTGTTCTCCATCTTGTCGGGGGTCTTGCTGTGTGTGCTTCCTGCACAGAGGAGTCGGGTTGTTACGATCCACATGTACAACCCCCATGTTCCAGCAACTGATGTCCTGATGTTCCTGAGGAGATATGTGCAGGTTGAGGGAGAAAGCACTGACGTGGTTGATCCTTTCGGGATCTGGACCAACAAACAACAGGTCAAGGTAACCCTGAGGGTTGATGCCAGTGGGACATCCCCCACCCACCCTCCAGCTTTGCTATCAGAGGGAGCAGAGAGTACCTGACTTATGAAGGGCAGCCGAAAGTGTGCCGAACCTGCGGAAGGTCAGGCCACATGGCGGCGGACTGCAGGGTCACAACTGTCGGAACCGCAAGAAGGAGGGCCACCCGACCAAAGAATGCAAGGAGGCAAAAAAGCTGCAATCTGTGCGGGGAGGCGGGCCACGTGTACAAGTCCTGCCCAAGACGTGGGGCCGCCACCTCCGCGCAGATGGCCGGGGGGCCACAAACCAGCAAGGGAACAGTGTCTGGGGGCACGCAAAAAGAAGGACAGGCCGGAGCAGAGCAGACGCCAGCTACTGGAGAGGGACAGCTGCTGAGCAAAGCTCCGACAGGACGGGCGGAGGAGGAGGAGAAGGGAAAGAAGGAGGCAGAGAATGGATCCTGGTGCAAAACAAGAGGAGGGAAACCCACCCAGCTGCCAAAACCTCCCAGAAAAAGGGGAAAAGGCAGCTGCATGGGGAAGACACGACAGCTCTTCGGAGGACAGATGTAAGAGGGTCGTCACCAAAAGAAGAGGGAGAGTGCTGGCTGGGAGAAAGGACAGCAACAACAACTGCCAACCAAGGGACGTACCTCCTGAGGCAATGGGAAGCTACCACCCACCACCAGGTAAAAGCCAGGAGGGCCCCACTGCCACACAGCTCCAGGTCACTGGGAGCAGCGACCCTCTGATAGCCCTGCTGTCAGATATAAGGGCAGACAGCGTGGACCCTGGTCACAGCCCGATGACACCGGAGCGGGAAAAATGGACCGAGTTGAGGAGCAGGACAGCTACCTCAGCCCTGCGAGGGTCCAGCAGTTCGTGTTGTGCATGGGGATGCAGACAGCTACCCCAGAGGGGCAGGACGGTGGCAATTGGACACGGGTAACCTCACAACTTGTTAAAAGAAATGGGGATTTAAATTGCCAGTATTAATGTGCACAGCATAAAATCTGCTGCGCGATGTGTTTCAATGCTGGCTTCCTGGCCAACGTCAAAGCCGACGTCCTGTTTCTGCAGGAGTGTGGGATACCGCACCCTCAGCAGTTACAGGAGATGGTCGAGCTTGTGGGCCCATGGGCCGTCAGTTTGGTTGGGAGGCAACGATAACCACTCCTCAGGCCTGGGTATCCTGTCGTAGGGAAGCAACTTCACCATCTCCGAGGTTAAGGAGGTGTGGGCGGGCGCCTCCTCGTTGCGGATGTTAAATACAGAAATGCTCCCGTGAGACTAATCAACGTGTACTCCCCAGCGGATAAGAGTGAACGGTTGGCCGTCCTGCAATAGCTTCCACTGTTGCTGAGCTTCGTCCAGGCCGGTCATTCTGGCCGGAGACTTCAACTGGATCATTGATGCAGATGGACGATCCGGCGGGCAGTAAACTGGACGCCACGTCCAGAGCCCTGATGGACACGGTAAACGATGCCAAGCTGCACGACATCTTCAGCGCCCCTGCAGACGGAGCGCAGCGTAGATACACCTGGTCACGGGCAGACGGGTCTATTCGCTCAAGGATAGATGATCTGTTTGTGTCCCGAACGCTCTCGGTCAGATCCACCGACGTCAAGCCGGTGTTCTTCTCTGACCACTGCCTCCTGCTGGCCGACTGTCACCTACAGGACGAGCAGCGGGCGGTAAGGGAACGTGGAAACTGAGCACTAAGCTGTTGACCCCGGGAAACATCGAGGAGCTCAAGAGGGATTACGCAGGTTGGAGAACCGCGAAGCCCCTCTTTGAGTCTCCAGCGGACTGGTGGGAAACGGTAAAAGGGAACATCAAGAGGTTCTTCATCCTCAAAGGTGTTCAGGAGGTGAGGGAGATGTGGGGAAAACTGTCCCAGCTCCAGGAAAGTATGCAGAACCTGCTCCTGCTGCAGACGTTGGGGGTTGATGTCACGGAGGACCTCCAAGAGGTACGGTGGCGCAGTGGTTAGCACTGCTGCCTCACAGCGCCTGAGACCTGGGTTCAATTCCCGACTCAGGCGACTGTGTGGAGTTTGCACGTTCTCCCCGTGTCTGCGTGGGTTTCCTCCGGGTGCTCCGGTTCCTCCCACAGTCCAAAGATGTGCGGGTCAGGTGAATGGCCATGCTAAATTGCCCGTAGTGTTAGGTAAGGGGTAAATGTAGGGGTATGGGTGGGTTACGCTTCGGCGGGTTGGTGTGGACTTGTTGGGCCGAAGGGCCTGTTTTCCACACTGTAAGAATCATAATCTAATCTAATCAAAACCTCGCTCTTTGCCTTGGAGGCCTCAAGATAATCTTCTGGTCCAGAGTCCGCTCCGTGGAGCAGGATGAGATGTGCTCATGTTTCTTCTTCCAGAAGGTGCACAAAGGGAGCTCCGTGCTCAGCAGCCTAAGGAAGAAGATGGCGCGGTAACGTCATCTCAGGCCGACATCATGAAGATCACAAATCCTTCTATGCCAGTCTGTATGACTCGAAGCCAACCGACAGCGCGGCCTCCCAGTTGTTCCTGTCCTCTATCACAGAGGTCCTAGATGACGGAACATGAGAGAGGCTGGACCAGTCGCTATCTCTGGATGAGCAGATCAAGGCCCTCGAGTCCTTCGAAAAGAATGAAACTCCCAGAAGCGACAGCTTACTGGTCGAGATCTATTCTGCTCTTTGGGACTTGATTGCCCGGACCTGCTGGAGGTGTATGTCAGTATGCTTCACAGGTACCATGAGTGAATTCATGAGGAAAGGCATCATCACCCTCATCTACAAGCAGAAGGGGGAGGGGGAAGAAACTAGCAACTGGAGACCGATCTCACTGTTAAACACAGAC